>NC_057801.1:283951035-284130198 GCF_018294505.1 Triticum aestivum | reverse complement strand
TGGGGTTCGGCTGTGTGAGAGAGAGAGCGAGGGAGAGGAGGGAAGAGCCGAGGGCGAGTGAGAGAGAGCAGGGGGGGCGTGGCGTCGTCCAGGGGCATCGAGGCGAGGAGGGGAGGGCAGGCAGGCAGAGAGAGAGGTGGCGTGGCGCGGTGGCGCGCGCGCGCGCCGGCCACACTCCCCTCCCTCTGTCGGGACGAAGACGACAGAGGAGGGAGACGGGCTGGGCCGCCTGCTGGCTGGGCCGGCCAGCTGGATGGGCTGCACAGGGAGGAGCCCAGGTAAGCTTCTCCCTTTTATTTTTTTTTTCTGTTTTCTAATTTCTGACATTTGTTTTGATTTAAATAATATATTAAATCATTTATTTAACTTATGCCAATTTTTGCAGGGGCTAGATATATTATTCCAGAGCTCCTTTATAATTGGCATCATATTTGGACATATATTAATATATATAGAAATATATTTCCAATGCAAATATTTATGCATTAATTCCAAATGCCCAAAATAAATGTCCATGAGCCACTAAAAATATTGGTTTGATTTTTATCTCTGTCCAATATTTTCAGAGAGCAACATGAGCATTTTCTTGGACCCTTTTGGAGAAATTTTTATTTGGGTCATTTTCAAAATGATTCTGAGGGTTTCACAGATCCCCATTTCAAATTTCTGATGAAAGAGTAAACATGATGCAACACTCTAATGCATGACTAGCTAGGGTGTGACAAGGCGGGCGCCAGGCAAGCACCGGCCTATGCAGTGTCCTTGCTTCCTCTTTGGTGCAAAGGGGGCAACCACATGCGTGGAGTACCGAGGCAGCAGAGCGGTAGGATGGAGGTCACCGTGGAGCCCATGCCGGCGTCATCACTAGTGCCTTTGGCAGCCGAAGACCAACTTGAGTCAGGATAACTTGTACTAGATGTTCCCCTTTGAAATGGCCGTTGTTGGCTCCGTTCCCGCTCAATATTTGGGAAGAGGGCCAGGGCCTCTATAAATAGGGATAGCCACCGCAATAGAGGGCAAATCATCGAGTACTCATTAGATCGAGAGGCGACCGAACTCATCCAAGCAGTTCATCGCACCAGGTCAAGAACACCTCTCGCGAGGTTGTTCATCCTTTGTACTGTTCATCATGAGCCCCTGAGGAAATCCACCACACCACACACTAGAGTAGGGTATTACACCACAACGGTGGCCCGAACCAGTATAAATATTGTGTCCCTCATGTTGTTCATCATTTTGCTTAGATTCTCGTGAGGCGATTGGACATGGATCGGTAGGGGGAAGATCGTCGTGCACACCCCAGAGTTCGAATCTTAAGGGTCTGCCGGAACCCAACATCCGACAGCCCGGGCTGGCCAGGCCGCCCAGTGGTCGGTGCTGGTCAACGGGTCACCAGATATTGGACCCGTGGAGCGACGGCGGGCTAACTAGCGGAAGGAAGGCTCCGGCGCAACCCCTACCTGGCACGCCAAATGTCGGATTTGGGGTTCCGGCAAAACCCTTGAGGTTCAAACACTGGGGTGCGCACGAAGATTCCCCCTACCGAATCTCGCCCTCAGCCTTGCCGTGATCTCAGAGCTTAGCTCGATGAACTCACAACGCAAGAGACACAAGATTTATACTGGTTCGGGGTACCATTGTGGTGTAATACCCTACTCCAATGTGGTGGTGGTGGATTGCCTCTTGGACTGATGATGAACAGTACAAGGGAAGAACAACCTCCTGAGGATAGGTGTTCTTGTGCTTGGAGGGTTGCTCGGGGAGGAATCGATCCCTCTCTATGGTGGTGGCTAGGTCCTATTTATAGAGGCCCTGGTCCTCTCCCCAAATATTGAGCGGGAGGGATCCAACAACGACCAATCTGAAAGGGGACAACTAGTACAAGCTATCCTAACTAAAGGTGGTCTTCGCTTGTCAAAGGTGCTGGTGGTGATGCTGTCTTGCTGGTCTTGGTCTTGTTGCACTAATATGGAAACCTTTGCCTGATGCCTTGGTACTCCCTGCCTGCGCTTGCCCCCTTAGTACCAAAGGGAAGACGAGGACACTACGCGCGCTGGCGCCCGCCTGGCCTTGGTCGTCATGGCTTGCGCCACGGGAACCTCACGAGGTACCCCTTGCCTTGATCTCTCCGCCACCTTGCGAGCTTGCCTGGTGAGGCCGCTACTGAGGAGGCCTTGCGTCGTCCCCCTCGTGAGGCTTGGCCCCTCGTGAGGGTCTTGAGTGTTGGTTGACGAAGATGGGCCGTACTGGGCCGCTCGTGGAGCCACGCCGTGGGCCGCAGGCAGGCAAGTCTGGGGACCCCCGTTCCCAGAACGCTGACAACCTGGAACACCACAGTGTAATGCTGTGTCTGAATGTCGTAACCGCACTTTATTGGATATGGTGCGATCTGTGATGTCTCTTACCGATTTACCACTATCATTTTGGGGTTATGTATTGGAGATAGCTGCATTCACTTTAAACAGGGCACCGTCAAAATCCATTGAGACGACACCGTATGAACTATGGTTTGGTAACAAACCTAAGTTGTCATTTCTAAAAGTTTGGGGATGCGATGTTTATTTGAAAGGGCTTCAGCCTGATAAGCTCGAACCCAAATCGGAGAAGTGCGTCTTCATAGGATACCCTAAGAAAACAATTGGGTACACCTTCCATCACAGATCTGAAGGCAAGATCTTTGTTACTGAGAATGGGTCCTTTCTAGAGAAGGAGTTTCTCTCGAAAGAAGTGAGTGGGAGGAAAGTAGAACTTGATGAGGTAATTGTACCTTCTCTCATTTTGGAAAGTAGCTCATCAGAGAAATCCGTTCCCATGATGCCTAAACCAATTGGAGAGGAAGCTAATGATAGAGATCATGAAACTTTAGATCAAGTTACTACAGAACCTCGTAGGTCTGGCAGAACGCGATCCGCACCAGAGTGGTACGATAATCCTATTCTGGAAGTCATGTTACTTGACCATGACAAACCTACGAACTATGAGGAAGCGATGAGCCTAGATTCTGATAAATGGCTTGAGACCATGAAATCTGAGATAGGATCCATGTATGAGAACAAAGTGTGGACTTTGATGGACTTGCCCAATGATCGGTGAGCCATTGAGAATAAATGGATCTTCAAGAGAAAGACGGACACTGATAGTAGTGTTACTATCTACAAAGCTCGAATTGTCGAAAAAAGGTTTTCGGCAAGTTCAAGGTGTTGACTATGATGAGATTTTCTCTCTCATATCGATGCTTAAAGTCCGTCCGAATCATGTTAGCAATTGCCACATTTATGAAATCTGGCAAATGGATGTCAAAACTGCATTCCTTAATGGATTTATTAAAGAAGAGTTGTATATGATGCAACCAGAAGGTTTTCTCAATCCTAAAGGTGCTAACAAAGTGTGCAAGCTCCAGTGATCCATCTATGGACTGGTGCAAGCATCTCGGAGTTGGAATATATGCTTTGATGAGGTGACCAAAGCATATTGTTTTATACAGTCTTTTGGAGAAGCCTTTATTTACAAGAAAGTGAGTGGGAGCTCTATAGCATTCCTAATATTGTATGTGGATGACATATTGTTGATTGGAAGTGATGTAGAATTTCTGAATGGCATAAAAGGATACTTGAATAAGAATTTTTCAATGAAAGACCTCGGTGAAGCTGCTTACATATTGTTCATCAAGATCTATAGAGATTGATCCAGACGCTTGATAAGTTTTTTCAATGAGTACATACCTTGACAAGATTTTGAAGTAGTTCAAAATGGATCAGTCAAAGAAGGAGTTCTTGCCTGAGTTGTAAGGTATGATGTTGAGTTAGACTCAAAACCCGAGCACGACACAAGATAGAGAGAGAATGAAAGTCATTCCCTATGCCTCAGCCATAGGTTCTATAAAGTATGCCATGTTGTATACCCGACCTATTGTGTACCTTACCATGAGTTTGGCAAAGGGGTACAATAGTGATCCAGGTGTAGATCACTGGACAACGGTCGAAATTATCCTTAGAGGACCAAGGAAATATTTCTTGGTTATGGAGGTGATAAAGAGTTCATCCTAAAGAGTTACGTTGATGCAAGCTTAACGCCGATCTCGATGAGTCTGAGTCTCAATGTGGATACATATTGGAAGTGGGAGCAATTAGCTAGAGTAGCTCCATGCAGGGCATTGTAGACATAGATAATTTGCAAAATACATACGACCCTGAATATGACAGACCCGTTGACTAAACATCTCTCACAAGAAAAACATTATCACACCTTAGTACCCTTTGGGTGTTAATCACATACTGATGTGTACTAGATTATTGAATCAAGTAAACCCTTTGGTTGTTGGTCACATGGCAATGTGAACTGTAGGTATTAATCACATACATAGGTGAACTATTGGTGTTAAATCACATGGAGATGTGAACTAGATTATTGACTCTAGTGCTTTTGGGAGATTGAAGGAAATATGCCCTAGAGGCAATAATAAAGCTGTTATTTATATTTCCTTATATCATGATAAATGTTTATTATTCATCTAGAATTGTATTAACCAGAAACTTGATACATGTGTGGATACATAGACAAAACACCGTGTCCCTAGTATGCCTCTACTTGACTAGCTCGTTAATCAAAGATGGTTATGTTTCCAGATCATAGACATGTGTTGTCATTTGATGAACGGGATCACATCATTAGAAATGATGTGATGGACAAGACCCATCCATTAGCTTAGCATAATGATCGTTAAGTTTTATTGCTATTGCTTTCTTCATGACTTATACATGTTCCTCTTACTATGAGATTATGCAACTCCCAAATACCGGAGGAACACCTTGTGTGATATCAAACGTCACAACATAATTGGGTGATTATAAATATGCTCTACAGGTGTCTCTGAAGGTGTTTGTAGGGTTGGCATAGATCAAGATTAGGATTTGTCGCTCTGTGTAGCGGAGAGGTATCTCCGGGCCCTCTCGGTAATGCTCATCACTATAAGCCTTGCAAGCAATGTGACTAATGAGTTAGTTACGGGATGATACATTACAGAATGAGTAAAGAGACTTGCCGGTAATGATATTGAACTAGGTATGAAGATACCGACGATCGAATCTCGGGCAAGTAACATACCGATGATAAAGGGAACAACGCATGTTGTTGTGCGGTTTGACCGATAAAGATCTTCATAGAGTATGTAGGAGCCAATATGAGCATCCAGGTTTTGCTATTGGTTATTGATCGGAGATGTGTCTCGATCATGTCTACATTGTTCTCAAACTCGTACGGTCCGCACGCTTAACGTTCGATGATGATTTGTATTATGAGTTATGTGTTTTGGTGACCGAAGTTTGTTCGGAGTCCCGGATGAGATCACGGACATGACGAGGAGTCTCTAAATGGTCGAGAGGTAAAGATTCATATATTGGAAGGTTATATTCGGACATCGGAATGGTTTCGAGTGATTCGGATATTTTTTTGGAGTACCGAGGGGTTATCGGAACCCCCTGGGGAAGTTTTGGGCCAACATGGGCCTAAGGGAGAGAGAGGGAAGCCCACGGGGGGTGGCTGCACGCCTCCCTCCTAGGGAGTCCGAATAGGACAAGGAGGAGGGGGTGGCGCCCCCCTTCCCTTTCCCTATCCCTCTCATTCCTATTCCCTCTGATGGAGAAAAGAAAAGGGGGCGATCCTACTTGGACTAGGAATCCAAGTAGGACTCCCCCCATGGCGCGCCCCTCTTGGCCGTCAGCCTCTCCCCCCCTTTATATATGTGGGCAGGTGGCACCCCAAAGGGACATTAATCGTTCTCTTAGCCGTGTGCGGTGCCCCCTAAGGGAGTCCTGTATTAGGGGGTCCTCGGACAGCCGGACTATATACTTATGCCGGACTATTGAACTATGAAGATACAAGATTGAAGACTTCGTCCCGTGTCTGGGTGGGACTCTTCTTTGCGTGGAAGGCAAGCTTGGCAATTCAGATATGTAGATTCCCTTCTCTGTAACCGACTCTGTGTAACCCTATCCCCCTCTGGTGTCTATATAAACCAGAGGGTTTAGTCCGTAGGACAACAACAATCATAACCATAGGCTAGCTTCTAGGGTTTAGCCTCTACGATCTCGTGGTAGATCAACTCTTGTAATACTCATATCATCAAGATCAATCAAGCAGGAAGTAGGGTATTACCTCCATAGAGAGGGCCCGAACCTGGGTAAACATTGTGTCCCCCGCCTCCTGTTACCATTAGCCTTAGACGCATAGTTTTGGACCCCCTACCCGAGATTCGCCGGTTTTGACACCAACATTGGTTCTTTCATTGAGAGTTCCACTGTGGCGTCAAAGAAAGGTTTGATGTCTCGCCTTATTATCGAGGACAACATCACCTCTAGGGAGCCCTGGCTTTAGGCCAAACCCTCTGACTAGGCGGCTTCGTCATGACCGCCCGTTCGGCCGCCGTGCCGACGATGACTTCTTGGGTCATCAAAAACAGCCTCCTCGTCAGCTCGGAATACGCCGAGCAGATGGATCCAATGGAACTTTCATCCTTGAACGATCTCTTGGATCACATCGCCGCCTTGGGAGTCGCTATGGACTATGATCGGATTGGGCTTAAACCCGATCAAAGAGAGATTAACTCTCCGCCGGTCACCCATCAGATAGCGGTGGTGGAGGAGCAATGCAGCGATTCTTCCTTTATCTTGAGGACGAACTATGTCCAGATTCCCGTTCGCGGGAGGACATGACCCAAACTCCGAACTTAGAATCGGACAGCCAGCCAAAAAAATTGGGCAACATCTCGGAACCCGAACCGCCAAGTTCCGAAGTTCCTCTGCCCCTGGGTCTCAGATCGGGTCAGGGTTCGGACTTAAATCCACCCACCCACTAAGGGAGTTTTGGATTAGGGGGTATCCGAACGGCCAGACTGTACACTTTGTCCGGACTGTTGGAGCGTGAAGATACAAGACTCAAGACTCTGTCCCGTGTCCGAATGGGACTTTCCTTTGCGTGGAAGACAAGCTTGGCGATCCGGATATTGTATTTCCTTCCTTGTAACCGACTCCATGTAAACCCTATCACCCTCCGGTGTCTATATAAACCGGAGGGTTTGGTCCTTAGAGGGACGATCATAATCATAATCATCATAGGCTAGCTTCTAGGGTTTAGCCTCTACGATCTCGTGGTAGATCTACTCTTGTACTACTCATATGATCAATATCAATCAAGCAGGAAGTAGGGTTTTACCTCCATCAAGAGGGCCCGAACCTGGGTAAACATTGTGTTCCTTGCCTCATGTTACCATTAGCCTAAGACACACAGATCGGGACCCCCTACCCAAGATCCGCCGGTTTTGACACCGACATTGGTGCTTTCATTGAGAGTTCCTCTGTGTCGTCGCTCCAAGGCCTGATGGCTCCTTCAATCATCAACAACAACACGGTCCAGGGTGAGACTTTTCTCCCCAGAAAGATCTTCGTGTTCGGCAGCTTCATGCTGCGGGCCAATTGGCTTGGCCATATGGAGCAGATCGACAGCTACGCCCCTCGCCACCAGGTCAGGTTTGGAAACCTGAACTACACGGCCGATATCCGTGGAGACTTGGTCTTCGACGGGCTCGGGCCTGCGCCAGGAGCGCCGGACAGACACGATGAGCACGGCTTAGACCTGTTGTCGGACAATGCTCAAGATATCACCCCCGCAGTAGCCCCAGACCTAAATCCGGAGAAGATTGCATTGCCCAAGGACGGGTGGACGGACCCCGTCCTGTAGGCTACACACTCATCGGTGTTAGAGCCGAACACATGCCTGACCCCTAAAGAAGCATGTGACACCGGACCCCCGGACTCATATCCGACTGTAGGTTCCAGTCCGCGCTCTCCTGAACCCGCCGAACCTGGTTGGGCTCCTGTAATGGAGTTCACCGCTGCGGATATCTTCCAGCACTCGCCCTTTGGCGACATGCTGAACTCGTTAAAATCTCTCTCTTTGTCAAGGGACTCTTAGCCGAACTATGTCCGGCTCGAGTGGGAAGCAGGCGACGAAGGAATTCGTTGCCCACCCACCACCCACTTCATTGCCACTGTCGACGATGTATCAGACATCGACGGTATGGACGACGATGTAGGAGAAGATTCAGAATCACTGGGGCGTTGGACTACCACCTCGTCATACGATATATACATGGTGGATACGACGGTGACAATCCGGAAGATAAAACCCCCAGGCGAAAGCCAAAATGACGGCGTAGACGCCGCTCCAAGTCCAGCAACAGTAAAAATAGCGACAAGAGCACCAGAAAGATCGACACCCCGGTCAACTCCGAAGGCAACAACAACCATATGGACACAACGTTGGAGTAGGATGAGCCAGGTCACGCCGAACACAGTTTGGAGCAGACGCCCGATGACAATGATCCCGAGGGACGAGTTCACCAAACCGCCCCAGGACAAGAACACAGTCCGGATGATGATGCATTCATCATCCCGGAAACACACGTGGAACAAGATAACCTCCACAGAAGGCTTATGGCCACTATGAGAAGTCTAAAGAAGCAGAAGCAACGGCTAAAGGCTGCTCAGGAAATGCTCAATCGTAGATGGAATAAAGTGCTAGACACTAAAGAAAAGTACGGCGACGATCGCCATTAAAAGAGCTATCCAAAACGCAAGCTGCTACCAAAATTCAACGACGCGGCCGTTCCACCAAATGACAACACGGCCAGGAGGCCGGACAAATCACTTCATAACCGCAACAGAGCAGCAACCGATGCTGAACACGATTTACGAGAGCTCCTTGATAAGAAAGCCGGCGTGGCTAGGTCCATCCACGGATCTAAAGGACACACCCCGGCGCAGGACTATGGTCACCAAAACAATCATACCGATCGGATACCAGTCCGGAAAAAACACGGGACACAACAACAGTCGATGACATGCCACAGCATGTCCAGATACAGAGGGGTTGCTCACCCCCTGTGCTTCACCAAAGAGGTACTGGACCATGAATTTCCACAGGGTTTTAAACCTGTGAACATAGAGGCATACGACGGAACGACAGACCCAGGGGTCTGGATCGAGGATTTTATCGTGCATATACACAAGGCTTGTGGGAATGACCTCCACGCCATCATATACCTTCCCCTCAAGCTGAAGGGACCAGCTCGACACTGGTTGAAAAGCCTCCCCGAAAATTCAATTGGAAGTTGGGAGGAACTCGAGGATGCTTTCAGGGCCAATTTTCAAGGGACTTATGTCCGGCCTCCGGATGCGGACGATTTAAGTCACATAATCCAACAGCCCGGAGAGTTCGCCCGCAAGCTTTGGAATAGATTCCTCACTAAGAAGAATCAAATTGTCAATTTTCCGGATGCCGAAGCCTTAGAGAGGCCTTCAAACACAGCATCCGAGACGAGTGGCTCGCCAGACACCTCGACCAAGAAAAGCCAAGGACAATGGCAGCCTTAACAAGCCTTATGACCCGCTTTTGCGCGGGTGAGGATAGCTGGTTGGCCCTTAAAGGCACCAGCGACCGAAGCACATCCGAAATAAGGGATGGCAATGGGAAGCCACGACATAGTAAAAACAAACGCCAAAACAAGGAAGAGAGCCCGGACAACACAACGGTCAATGCCAGATTCAGGGGCTCTCGACCCAGTCAGCAAAAGAAGCCATTTAAAGGCAGTAAAGAGGGACCGTCCGGTCTGAACAGAGTCCTGGATAGACTGTGCCAAATTCACGGCATCCCCAACAAACCTGCGAACCACACTCACACAGAATGCTGGGTCTTCAAGCAGGCTGACAAACTAAATGCCGAACACAAGGGAAGGGCAACACCAAGTGAAGACGAGGATGAGCCTCACCAGCCGAACACTGGGGGATAGAAAAAATTCCCACCAGAGGTAAAAACAGTAAACATGATCCACGCGACCCTCTCACATCCGTGAGAAGGCACGAATACACGATCAGAGACGCATACGCTATAGAGCCCGTCGTACCCACACCTAACCACTGGTCGGCTCGTCCGATCACCTTTGATCACACGGACTGCCTGACTAGTATTCGGCGCGGAGGATCAGATGCCTTGGTGCTCGACCCAATAATCGACGGATACCATCTTACTCGCGTCTTCATGGAGGACGGCAGTAGTCTCAATTTAATATACCAGGACACTGTCCGCAGGATGGGGATAGACTCATCCAGAATCAACCAAAGCAACACCACCTTTGAAGGGGTGATACCAGGCGATGAAGCCTACGACAGGGGCTCCGTTGTACTAGAGGTAACATTCGGCTCCCTAAGAAACTCCAGAAGCGAAGAACTACTCTTCACCATCACACCCTTCTAGAGCGTCTATCACACATTGCTTGGGAGAACGGCCTTCTCCCGCTTCAACGCAGTACCGCATTATGCCTACCTCACACTCAAGATGCCCGGTCCATGAGGCGTCATCACTGTTAATGGAAACACAGAGCGCTCTTCACAAGCGGAGGAATACGCGACGGCTCCATCGGCCGGACTCTAAGAGGCCTCCAATACCAGAAAACATGACTGGTCGTTAAGACCACGGACACGGTTAGACGAGTCCGGCAGCCCGGATAAAACTGGTCCAGGGCGCCACATACGTAATCCCATAGAGGACACCAGGGGCTTTAGATATTTAATACATCCCCACTCTTGGCTTGACCTTATTAGCAGGCCAATTTCTTACATTTTTACTATCCACCACACGCTTACGTTATACTCTTCTACACGAGTTTTTTTTATAGACACAATTCGTGCGATACCCTTCCAGGAAACGACACAACAGAGAAAAAGGCGCAGACGTGCAGCAGGGCCCCGCTCACAGGTTTCTCTGTAGATTAAGCTCCTGTGTAAACCTTTTTATTGTCTCTTGTTGTTTTCACATCCCGTGGGTACTATACCCACAGAGGTTATTGCCGTTATTGGCATTTTGCCACGACAGATTAATGCACGTACCTGGAACTACAAGGTTCATAAAGAAATGGCACTCTTTAGCCCATTGTTATGTTATAAAGTCCGAATACCTTCGGGAGTGTTCGGCGTCACGAGTTTGGCCTTATATGCATCAGCTCCGAATCATGTCTTTGGTCAAATGTTGGGTTTGCCCGGCTCCTGGGTTTGCCGCCTTACGTTCCATTCCTATCGGCTAAGGTGGCCAAAGGAGAACTACTGCGATTGTGCCCTGGTTATTCCGGATGAGCACCTCAGTAGAGAAAGTCGAAAACTGACTGTCATGATACAGCGCGAGACTATTCAACCACTCGAAGACTTATCGGAATCTTTAGGATTCCGCCGCATTAACGAAGGACCGTTTTTCGGCCATGTACACACGTTCTCGTATTCGGATGCACGCGAAAGTACCAGGGGCTATATAGTAGCCCCACCGTCAAAGTCCTATGGCTAAGTGAAAGTGTTACAACTATATAGTCCGGTTGCCTAGTTCGACGCGCGATCACCTCCTTAACGGACCAAGACGTTGGATCAAGTGTGATTACACATATTTTTCTCGAACACCCCCGCATTGTATGCGTGGGGGCTGAAGCTAATGGTTGCTAACTTTCAGATTATACATATACATAAAAACGGCCGCACAGGAGGCACAATAATACTTTCGGGCACAAAGTATAAATACAGCCTCATAATCAAAATAACATTGTTTTTAGAATGGCACAATTTGTCACTTGAACAAGACATTCTTCGAGCACTGCGCCTATGTTAAGCGGGCACCTTCTATTACCTGCTGCAGGTAGTGCTCGGACGGATCCTGGCCTCCCACCGGATTCTGGGTCGCAATGATGGTGGCCTCCACATCCGTCCAATATGCTTTAACATGGGCAAGTGCCATCCGTGCACCCTCTATACACGCCAACCTCCTCATAGCATCGATCTGAGATACGGCACCGAGGAATTGTTGCACCAAACCGAAGTAACTGTCCGACTTAGGCCCCTTTGGCCAAAGATGGTCAATTACAGACCGCATTGCAAGCCCAGAAAGCCTATGAAGCTCCGCCACAGCAGCCATCTTTTCACTCAACGGCAACGGGCGCGCGGGGAGCATTGAACTGCGACCAGAACAGCTTCTCCACTTCTTTATCACCTTGATCCTCAAAAAACTTGGCCGCATCAGCTGTACTCTTCGCCGAGTCCGCATACGCGTCTGTAGGACTCCAGCACGATCCAGGGGAGCATACTTCGGATCCAAAAACTTCATCCGCAATAAGTAGGGGCTCCCAGCCGTGATTTTCCCGGCCTGTCGAAGCTCCTCCCGCACATCCCTGATTTCGGTCCGCATCTCCTTGGTTGCATTAAGTGCCTTGTTCAGATCAGCCGAATTAACCTGATTCTCCTTTTTAAGGAGCTCATATCGGTCGGCGGCATTTTTCAACTCTATAGCCATTTCGGCTATCTTGTGCTCGCTTCGGTGATGAGCAGCCTATTCGGCTCTCAAATCTTCGGCCACCTTTAGGGCAACCGCATTACTAGCCCGAGCTTGTTCCTTGGCCTGAGCAAGTTCCACCCTCAGGGCTTCCACGGCAGCAGCACCGTCTACAGTCCAAGCATATCGCATTAATATCATGCCCCTCTCAAATTTTCCTATAAAACATATTTAGGACAGCAGAGCACATACCTTGTGACTCATTCAGTCGCTCATTCACCAGCGTGATATTGGCATCAATACCTCCAATCTACCTCCTTAGTTCGGCAACTTCAACGGACTAGTCGGCTGCCGGATCCTTAGACACCTGCGCATATATACAACACATTCATTAGTTACACAATACGATCCTCCGTTTGCTGCCTAGGGTGGGCAACAAGAGTCTCAGGGGCTACTATCCATATGGAGCACACCTAGCGCGTGCCTCACAGCTCGGTTGAGGGCTGGCCCGTCGGTGGGCATGACGCGGTAAGGGTACCCTTCGGGGCAGGGCCCCCTGGTGATGTTTTCTTCCCCTGCTTGGGCACCTCCGTCTCCAAGTCTTCGGAGGCGGCCCTCTTCTTCCCGCGCGGGGAGGAGGCTTTAGACTCCCCTCCCTGACTATCCTCCTTAGGGGAGGTAGCAATTCCCCTGGTTCGGATGCGCAGTGTGTGAAGTTCGGCTTCACTGTTCTTCCCTTCGTCTTTCCCTGAGGGCATTTTGTTAAGCACCCGGCCAAGCATCTTGGCTATGGTAGGACTAGGCGAGCCTTCAGGAAGTGGCGCCGGACACCTGATTCTCTCCGCTTTGCTGAGCCATTCCTGGCAACGGAGGATTTTCAGAATGATGATTATGATAAATATAAATGAAGTGTCTGGTTTCGGGGTTACTACTTGGGTATCTAGGCGATTGCTGCTTAGGCCCGCATCCTCGATGGTGTCTGAACACTTTACTTGTGGTCCGAAGAATAATTTACACATCCCTATGAGCTTCAGGCCGAAGAAGTGCTTAATAGTCCGCATACCTTCTGGATTGAACTCCCACATCCGGAGAGGCCGGCATTTGCACGGCAACATCCGTCGGATTAGCATTACCTGAATTATGCTGACAAGGTCAATGTCCCTTTCAAGCAGCTCCCGGATACGGCTCTGCAGTGTTGGTTCATCACTAGAAGACCCCCAATCCCATCCCACGTTGGTCCATGACGCCAGTTGTGACGGAGGGCCCGAGCAGAAGTCGAGGGCAGCCACCCACTTTGTTCCTCTGGGAGCCATGACGTAAAACCACCTCCGCTGCCATAAATCGGATACCTCTGGGAAAGAACCCTCTGGCCATGGGGCATCGGCGTTCCTGCTTATTATGGCGCGATAAAGGGGGGTGAATATCAAGAGTCCTCAGGGTGGCCGCTTGAGACTTATCTGAAAACACAGAGTCATACCAACAATCTTCGTGGGGTGGCGCACGCCCGTATTGATGGAAAATCCCATAATAAGGGGAACACGATCTCTGCTTTGGCAAGGCGTGCCGATAAAACCTCCTCGTAACGTATATCGAGGTGGGCTAAGAAAAACCGGTTCATGTTGGGCCGGGCCACGATACAAGGGCACGACGCACAAAGATTGCTAGCAGATCAGATTTATGCTATGCCCCCTATGGTGGTATGTGAAGATCATCTTGCAGATCTGGACACGGTTCAAGTGTTCGATGATTACTTTGGAGTATTCGGAGATGGAACCCGCCTTGCAATGCCGAAGACAAGACTACGCGCCGGATTCATCATCATTGAAGCCTGGTCCAGGGGCTACTGAGGGAGTCCTGGATTAGGGGGTATCCGGACGGCCGGACTGTACACTTTGTCCGGACTGTTGGAGCGTGAAGATACAAGACTCAAGACTCCGTCACGTGTCCGGATGGGACTCTCCTTTGCGTGGAAGACAAGCTTGGCGATCGGGATATTATATTTCCTTCCTTGTAACCGACTCCATGTAAACCCTGGCCCCCTCTGGTGTCTATATAAACCAGAGGGTTTGGTCCTTAGAGGGACGATCATAATCATAATCATCATAGGCTAGCTTCTAGGGTTTAGCCTCTACAATCTCGTGGTAGATCTACTCTTGTACTACTCATATCATCAATATCAATCAAGCAGGATGTAGGGTTTTACCTCCATTAAGAGGGCCCGAACTTGGGTAAACATTGTGTTCCTTGCCTCCTGTTACCATTACCCTAAGACGCACAGATCGGGACCCCCTACCTGAGATCCGCTGGTTTTGACACGGACACCCACCCAGATGCAAACGATCTTTCCCACATTAGGCAACAATCCCAAGAGACAGTACATCACTTTTGGGCCAGATTCCTCCTTGTAATGAGCAAGGTCAAGGACTATCGCGAGGAAGACGCAATCTCATTCTTTTGCAAAAATTGCACGGACAAGGGAATCCTCAAAGCCATAAGTCGCTGTGACATATCATACTTCGCTAACTTGGCGGCCATAGTACAGAAGTACTGTGCGATGGAAAGCGCCTGGAAAACCCAGGCCAAATTCTGGGATCCTCCGGCTCTCACTAAGGCCCTCGTCCAAACTAAAAGGGTGCACTCTCGCAAGTCACCCGATCCAATTACAAAGAAACCAAATCCCACTACAGGGCGGGGAACCGTATTCGAAGGATGGCTCAATGGGCCATGCAAAATTCACACCACACCGATACCATACCAACACACAGCCTTAGAGCATGTTGGATACTTCAGCAGGTCGTCAAGAGCGGCGAGGATCTCCTCATTAACAATGCCGAAGAGCATCATCCCACGAAAAACAACAATACAGTATTGACAGTCTTCGAGACTTTCGCCTCAAATAACAGGCGCAAGAGAGCACTCCGCAGCCTCGCCGAAGTCTGCCACGTTGCAGCAATAAATCCAGGGAACGACACGGCCGTAACCTTCAATGCCAGTGACGAACCTCAATTCCAAACAGTCCGAGCACCAGCCGCTTTGGTCCTTAGTCCAATTGTCGACGACTTCTGGCTTACTAAAGTGCTCATGGACGGTGGCAGCAGTGTCGGGGGTTGGGTGCGACATATGCCAATGGATGGCTTATCATGGTGGGAGCGAGTAGAACGTCGCTGGTGCCTGGAAGTGGGATGAGGCGTAGACACGAACGCCGGTGTACTTTACCCACGTTCGGGGCTCTCCTAGGAGATAACACCCCTAGTCCTGCTCTGCGTGGTCTCCGCACGATCACTAAGGCACAAGTGATAGAAAGGTGTTCCTTGAGCTGTATCCTAGAGGTTGGAGAAGGCAAGGCTAGCTCTCTCTTGCTCTAGGGGAGTGGCTAGATCTAATGGAGTGGGAACCCTTTGCATGGGTGCCCTTGGGGGTTTATATAGGCCTACCCCCCAGGGGTACAATGGTAATCTGGCTGGGTGCTGGGCCCGGTTGTCAGTGTCTCCGGCCTCTGGCTTCTCCACCAACTACTGGGGCCCGCCGCCTGGTGGGCCCTGCGGACTGGTCTGGTACGGAGCCGACAGGCCGCTCCCGCCGCTGGCGGGTCTGGTTGGTGGCTGCTTACTGTAGCCGTGCTGCTAATGACGCGGGCTTGGTCAGCTTAGTGTGGCTACAGTCCCACCGCCTGGTGGGAGATCACTGTAGCCACACCTGGTCTCATCTGGTTAATGGCGCACTTGCTTTGAGGGAAGGGACGGCCGCCTGCTGGAGGCCGGCCTTACCTAGGTCCGATTGGTTCGGCATCCGTCGTCTTCCGAGGTGTCACTGCCCAATAGGGCCCACAGCCTGCAGGCTATACCGATAGGTCATCGTGGGGAACAGGGCTCCGCCTGTCCGGGGTGACGTTAGGGGGAAGTGGCAATAGTGCCACATCGTGCGGAGATCTCCACCTGTACGGGGCACTGCGGCCATGCCACGCCCAAGATTCGGGGGCGAGGGGATTCACTGTAGCCATGCCCTATCTCATCCTCTTGATGGGGGCACAGACTCTGAGGGCACCAGGTGGCCGCCTGCACGACGCCGTCCTCTCTAGAGGCCGGCTGACTAGAGCCGGCCGCTCGTGGTGCCGTCTGCTGGTGGTGTCCGTCCTCCGGTGGCCGGCCTTTGAGCTAGCCGGCCCCCGAAGGGCGGAGCTTCAACTTGGGACACTGCGGGGCGAAGCCGGCACAAAGTTTTGACATGTTCAGGGACTCGGATAAGGCTACCCATGGCCCATTACTCTGACAAGAAGGTTAAACCTCATCTACGAGGAAACTCTAAACAAAATGGAAATAGATAAGAGCCGCATTGAGCAAATCAGCACGACCTTCAGAGGAATTATCCCTAGTCGGGAGGCCCGATGTGCGGGAAAAATCACACTCGATGTGGTATTCGGCACGCCGGAAAATTGTAGATCCGAAGAGATAACATTCCAAGTGGCCCCGTTCAATAGTGGATACCACGCCCTTTTAGGGTGGGATGCATTCGCGAGCTTCCAAGCTATACCTCATTATGGGTACAATGGAATCATCACCCTAGCCAGTGATCCAGACATAGCACTCCGCGCCGAAAATAAAACAGCCGCCCTGGCCCTTGAGGCATTATCCGAAGCCCTCGCGGCCTAAGAACTAACTGCGCTGCGCTCCACAGTAGACAGGGACTACATGACACTCGACAAATGATTCCAGTCCACCTCTGTCAAACCAGCGGACGATTCCAAGTACACCCAACGGATTCTACAAAAATAGCATCCATCG
Source organism: Triticum aestivum (assembly GCF_018294505.1). Classification (NCBI taxonomy): domain Eukaryota; kingdom Viridiplantae; phylum Streptophyta; class Magnoliopsida; order Poales; family Poaceae; genus Triticum; species Triticum aestivum. The sequence continues at coordinate 284,113,057 of NC_057801.1, read as the reverse complement.
GGGCACAGCTGAACCCCACAATCGACGTTGCACTGCGGGCGTTCTTACGCGAGAATTGGGACATCTTTGCCTGGCACCCTTCAGACATGCCAGGGATCCCATGCAGGCTAGACGAGCATAGCCTAAATATATTGAAGTGATACAAGCCGGTCAAGCAAATACTATGGTGCTTTTCAAAGCCCAAACGACAAGCTATGGGAGAGGAGCTAGCCAAGTTACTCGAAGCCAGATTCATCACAGAAATAAAACACCCGGATTGGCTAGCAAACCTGGTGATGGTACCAAAGAAGGATAAATCCTGGCGCCTCTGTGTCGATTTCAAGGACCTCAAAAAGGCTTGCCCCAAGGATCCCTTCCCTCTCCCCCACATCGATCAAATCACCAACGCTACCACAGGACACGACTCATTGTGCTTCCTCGACGCATACTCGGGATACCATCAAATCAATATCGCGGAATCTGATCAAGCCGCAACGGCATTCATCACTCCATACGACCCCTTCTGTTTCAACACCATGCCTTTTGGGCTCAAAAACGCCGGTGCAACCTACCAATGCATGATTCAGACATGCGTGGAAAAACAAATCGGCAAAATAGTTGAGGCATACATGGACGACGTGGTCATCAAGACTAGACAAGTCGAATCTTTAATAGACGACCTGAGGCTCACGTTCGACAACCTCCGAACATATGACATCAAGCTCAATCCGGAAAAATATGTTTTCATTGTTCCCGCCGGGAAGCTCCTGGGCTTCATTGTTTCCAATAGAGGAATTTAAGCAAACCCGGCTATAATCCGAGCTTTGTCACAGTTGGCTACCCCAACAGACCTCAAGCAAATCCAGAAATTAACTGGATGCATGGCTGCTTTAAGCCGCTTTATCTCCCGATTGGGAGAAAAGGCACTACCTCTTGATCGCCTTCTCTGACGAACCGAACACTTCGAGTGGATGGATGCGGCCACGATCGGACTGGAAGAAATAAAGGCCCTCTTGGCTAGCAACCCAATCCTAGCCGCACCGAACATTCGCGAACCCATGTTGTTATACATAGCAGCAACACACCAGGTTGTAAGCGCAGTGCTCGTGGTCGAACAAGAGGAGGATGGACATAAGTTCCCGCTTCAAAAGCCGGTATACAATGTATCCACCGTCCTCACACCATGCAAGTCACGGTACCCACATTATCGAAAGATAGCATATGCGGTCTTCATGGCATCCCAGAAACTACGACATTACTTTCAAGAATGTTCAATCACGGTGGCCTTCGAAGTACCACTCAATGATATAATAAATAACCGCGATGCCACGGGCCGGATTGCTAATTGGGCCATTGAGCTCCTCCCATTCGACATTATATATAAACAAGGGCGAGCCATTAAATCGCAAGTACTGGCTGACTTTGTCGCCGAATGGACAGAAGCCGAACTCCCTAAAGAGTATGGCGCATACTCCAATTGGATCATGCACTTCGACGGCTCTAAGATGCTGGCTGGTCTGGGAGTGGGTGTTGTCCTGGCATCCCCCACTAGAGATACAGTCCAATACGTACTCCAAAGACTATACACAAACTCCAACAATGCAGCCGAATATGAGGCTCTGCTGCATGGTCTTCGGATGGCAGTCTCTACGGCATCCAACGCCTAGAGGTGCATGGAGATTCGAACCTCACAATATCTCAAATAAATGGAGACTTCTACGCCAAGGACCCGAAAATGGTGGCTTACCGTAACGCCGTCCTCAAAATGTCAGCTCGATTCGTGGGGCTTGAATTTCATCATGTGGTCCGAGAAAACAATCAAGCGGCGGATATCCTTGCCCGCAACGGTGCTAAGCGCGACCCTGTCCCACCTAACATCTTCTTGGAAAGGTTGTTCAAGCCATCCGTGGTGTGGCAAGGGCAGGCCGGCAATACTAGTCCGGATCCGACCACAACCCCAGAACCCGAACACACTGACATAATCAGAGGCTCTGCCACCGAAATAACACCTTCGGCCCAGGTAATCATGGCTGTCATCGCCCCCTAGACCGAACCCATCTTAGCCTACCTAAATAGGCAAGAACTCCCTGAAGACCAAAATGAAGCATGTTGCATTGTGCGGCGCTCTAAAGCCTACAAAGTCCACGAGGGAGAGCTTTATAAGAAAAGCACTACCGGAGTACTCCAAAGATGTATCTCCGAAGAGGAATGGTTGCAGCTCTTGGCTGAAATTCATGCTGGACTCGGCGGCCACCACGCCGCAGCTCGGGCCCTTGTAAGCAAGGCCTTCCGTACAGGTTTGTACTGGCCGACAGCCCGAGCAGATGCACAGGACCTCGTCCAACATTGCGTCTGTTGCCAGCTTTTCGCCAACCAAAGCCATATGCCACCTACCGCTCTCCAAACAATCCCCATAGCTTGGCCCTTTGCGGTCTGGGGGCTCGATATGGTTGGACCCCCTAAAGGAGGAAGCCATAAGAAAAAAAATACCTATTGGTCATGGTGGATAAATTCACCGAATGGATAGAGGCCAAACCAGTTAAAACGGCCGAATTCGGACCAATGATAGACTTCATATCATGGGTCATACACCGTTACGGTGTCCCTCACAACATGATCACCGATAATGGCTCCAACTTCACAGCCGACGAGGTGAAAACTTAGTGCGGCAACATGGGCATTAAGCTCGATTACGCCTCCGTCTATCACCCCCAAACAAACGGTCAAATCAAACAATGGTCTTATTATGAGTGGCATCAAAACCAGACTAGTGTGATCCTTGAAGGAATCAGACACGCACTGGGTCGAGGAGCTCGACTCTGTACTATGGGGAATGTGGACCACGCCGAATCGCACTACCAGAAAGACGCCATTTTTCATGGTGTACGTCGCAGAGGCGGTATTGCCCTGTGATATCATTCATGACTCACCTCGAGTGTGCATGTATGAAGAGAGAGAAGCCGATCTAGATCGGCAGGACAGTTTAGACACCCTGGAGGAGGAGCGCGATGTGACAAAAGCCCATTCTGCATTCTATCAACAACAGGCTCGAAGGTATCAAAGTTGAGAAGTAATAGCCAAAACTTATAACGTTTGCGAACTCGTTCTATGCCTACCGGAGAAGAAAAAGGACAAGCTCAAGCCCAAGTGGGAGGGTCCCTTCATCATTGATAAAGTTCCCACCGGAGGAGCGTACCGCCTGCGTGATGCATCAGATAATTGACTCGAGCCGAACCCATGGAACGCAGCCAGACTCCGAAGATTCTACACCTAGTGCCGAATTCTGTGTTGGTCTCGTTTCCTTCGCCTTTGTTTTAAGTTATATCCTCTGTCTTTCTCTTTTTTTGGCCCTAAAGGCTTCAAGTGTGACTCGACTACACACTCTTGATGCGCTATGCACGCTCAATATACCTGCGGGCTTCTTACGCAGAAGCTTAATATAATTACCTTCAGGGCATCATGCCCACCGCATATGTGTCGCTTTTCCATATGTACCTTTTCTTCACAATTATATGCATTGATATGACTTAGGTTTTGGCCAAGCTGGGTTGCTTGGCTCCTGTGTTTATGCCCTACGTTCCCGTTAGTTCGGCTAGGGCATAAGTGGAGCACCTCTGTGATTGTTACTGCCGGGTACGCCGGACGTGTACCTCAGACTGGGCGAAGCCGAAAGCTAGTGTTCTTAAGGGAATATTCGGTCGGTGAACTAAAGTTGTTTCTTACGTATTACAATACAAACCCCCAAATGTTTTATATACTACGTCTCTGTTCATAGTTCGGACATGCACATTAATGCCTGCGTACCCAGGGAAAGGAACCCTTAACGAAACTATTCTACCTGGAAGATGTTTCTTACTATCCATGTAATATAACATAGCTAGTTGGGTACTTGTCTGTTCAAGCACTTATGACCCCTACGCCTGGTTTCCACGCATACCCCGGTTTACATAACCGAGTGGGTATTCGGAAACACTCCAGACTGTCGGGTCCGGAGGTTGAAGCGAATAGGTCCGCCATGACAAATGATTTACAATCCGGCTAGGGACAAAATATGTCAATTGAAGTACACAGTCACTTAGACCCACATACTTCTTCTTCTATACCATCCAACAGGCTATGTAGCCTACAATCCTGTTGGGAATACTTTGTGGCTAATCCTACCTGGTCATATACCAGACTAACAAGAATCTCTTTCCCATCTGACCCTACAGGTCCGACCAGGGACATGTGATTCGGATCGACCTTGGTGTACCATGTTTTTACCATGGCCCAAGCTTCCCTCGCACCTTGTCGGCAGGCCGATATCTTCCATAATTGGAAGCGCCGCCACGCTCCCTGGAGCAGCTGTACAAGCTCCCCCATGCTTCCTGGCATGGAGTCGGATGGCCACAAGGCCTTGGCAATACCTTGCATCACCCGCCGAACTTGTTCGTGCAGATGCGAAAGCTCTTGCAAAAGATCGCCTGCGGATCTGGGCATCTCCTCTCCGGGACGACCAGTCAGTATACCTATAGACATAACTCTGTTAGCCCATTTCTTCGCCGAACTGTATAAAGGTTCATTTGAGCACATACTAAAAATGTCGCGTTGAAGCCTCTTATTCTCCTTCACGGAGTCAGCAAGCTGGACCCGAACATCTTTCAATTCCACGCCCAGCCGGGTATTGGCATCCTAGAGATCGTTTTTCTCTCGCCTGACTCGTGTAATTACACGCTCGCCGGCCTCTAGTTGTCGTTGAGCTCATTGTTCATCCTCTTGTAGGATCTCCGGATTCACTCTGGGATTGCCTGCGGAATCTATTATTAGATCTTCGAACATGCCGAATACCATACGGTACATGTAATTACGCTTTTTCTCGATAAAGAAAAATATTACCAGATGAGTCCTTCTTGGATTCTTCCATTTCGGCAGCTGCGGCCCTTAGCCGGGCTTTGCAGTCCTCCAGCTCTTGAGACAAATGGGTGTTCTTCTCTGTAAGAACCTATTCATACAATGATCCTTCAATCAGTTGTGCCAACTGTTTCAAGTCTCAGGGGCTACTGATATACATAATTATGAGATTTTGCTTACCCATATATCTTTTAAATACTGGTCTGTGGCTCTAGCAAGCCCATCTTGAGCAGCTCGGATGTACGCGTCTCCCGAGTTGAAGGCGTTGAACGCCTCTTCGGAGAAATTAGGGTCGCGGAGTGCGGCCCACCGACGCCGATGATTCATAGTGCTCTCCACTTCGGAATTTGTAGCGAATATTCTATCCGCATCCTCCGTAGGAGGACCGTCCGGTGTCGCTCCCACGTCAGCCTCCACCCTCGAGGTCGGTTCTGGAGTCCGGCTGGTAAAGGCATGGCTGGCGGGATCTCTGGACACAGTCGAGCAAATACTCTTTCTGCCAGGACATAGTGGACATTGATATATTTTAAAGATGATAATCACGGAGCACGTTTTAAATCATACCTCTTTGATGGCGTATCGGTCCTAATCGCTTTCCTTTTAAGCCTACCCGGCTTGGGCGCCCCTTGTTGGTTAGTCGCCGCGGGTTCGGCACGGTGCCCCGGTGGCCTTCCCTATAAAGCGCAATACATGTGCGGTGGGTAAGGCGTAAAGAAGGGATCCTCCTCGGAAGTTAGGACTCCGGTTTTACTTATATATGATGCAGGGAGTAGGCCAGGATAGTCGGCGATGATTGAGGGAGTCCTGGATTAGGGGGTATCCGGACAGCCGGATTATATGCTCTGTCCGGACTGTTGGAGCGTGAAGATACAAGACTCAAGACTCCGTCCCATGTCTGGATGGGACTCTCCTTTGCGTGGAAGACAAGCTTGGCGATCCAGATATTATATTTCCTTCTTTGTAACCAACTCTATGTAAACCCTAGCCCTCTCTGGTGTCTATATTAACCGGAGAGGTTGGTCCTTAGAGGGATGATCATAATCATAACCATCATAGGCTAGCTTCTAGGGTTTAGCCTCTACGATCTCGTGGTAGATCAACTCATGTACTACTCATATCATCAATATCAATCAAGCAGGAAGTAGGGTTTTACCTCCATCGAGAGGGCCCGAACCTGGGTAAACATTGTGTCCCTTGCCTCCTGTTACCATTAGCCTAAGGCGCACAGATCGGGACCCCCTACCTGAGATCCGCCAGTTTTGACACCGACATTGGTGCTTTCATTGAGAGTTCCTCTGTGTCGTCGCCGCAAGGCTCGATGGCCCGTCTCGTTGTCAAGGACAACATCACTTCTAGGGTAGCGCTGGCTATAGGCCAAACTCTCCGACTAGGCGGCTTCATCATGGCTGCCTCATCGGCTATCGCGCCAACGATGACCTCTCGGGTCATCACGCATAGCCTCCACGTCGACTCGGAACTTACCGAACAGATAGATCCGATGGAGATCTCCTCTATTAATGAGCTCTGGGATCGCATCACCACTTCGGGAGTTGCCGCAGACTATGACCGGATTGGTCTTAAACCCGACCAAAGGGATATTAAATCCCCGCCGGTCACCCACGAGATAGCGGTAGTGGAGGAGCCACATACGGATTACCCCTCTATCTTGAGGACGAGTTATATCCGGATCACCGAGCTCCCTGAGCCGGAGACCCGCTCAAGGGAAGACATGACCCAGACCCCGGACTTAGAACCTGGTATTGGGCCAGAGAAATTGGGCAGCATTCCAGATCCCGAGCTGTCAAGCCCGGGAGCTTCCCTGCCCCAGGGTTTTAGATCGGATCAGAATCCAGATTCAGCTACACCCACCCACCCGTACTTAAACCCTCTCTCCCATATCAGACGAGAGCCCCAAGAGACAGTACATCGCTACTGGGCTAGATTCCTCCTTGTGCTAAAAAAGGTCAAGGACTGTCGTGAGGAGGACGTAGTCTCACTTTTCTGCAAAAGCTGCACGAACAAAGGAATCCTTAATGCCATAAGTCGCCATGACATAGCACACTTTGCTGACTTGGCAACCATAGTACAGAAGTACTGTGTGATGGAAAGCGCCTGGAAAACCCAAACATAATTTTGGGATAGTCTGGCCATCACTAAAACCTCTGTCCGAGCTAAACGGGCGAACTCTCGTAAGTCAGCCAATCCAATCCCCAAAAAACCAAAGCCCACCCCAGGGCATGGAACCATATTGGAAGAATGGCTCAACGGGCCATGTAAACTCCACAGCACGCCAGACACTACACCAACACATAGCCTTAGAGCATGTTGGATACTCCGGCAGGTAGCAAAAAGTGGCGAGGATCTCCTCGTAAGCCATAAAGCAGAACAAAGTCCTGCACTACAAAAAAAAGACACATCCGTGACATTTTGGGCCGAACACTTTTTTTTTCTATCATACATATGGCACTTCTATGACGATAATTGTGACAAAATCTGGTATCATCATAGATGTGGTGGGCTCCTACTTCTATGACAAAATATCATGACAGAAAATGGGCTTTTCGTCCTGGGCAGGCCAGATACGCAGCTGCATGACATTCCTTGGGCCGTCCATGACGGAAAAAACCGTGGTAGAAGCAATGGGGAGGAAAATTTTGGGGAGTTGCCGGTTACGGTGGGAGAGCGATGCACGTTTCTCTCATACAGGTACAAGCGTGTTTGCGAGGCGTTGGCTCTAACTGAAGTCGGGCGAGGCGTTGGGCTCTAACTAAACCTGAGCGATTGCACTGCAGGCTACGCGTTACTGAACCCGAGCGATCGATCGATGGCTGTTAACATAACCTGATGGAGTGATTCCTTCGCTACTGCTGCTAACTGAAGCCGATCGATTGGATGAACAGTGAGCATTGCGGGGGGGTTTGGATGAAAAGTGAGCGGTGGCGTTGCGTCTGGATGAACAGGTACCCATGGTGTGGAGGGCTGGATGAACAGTAGATGGTGGAGGGGTGGCCGTGGAGGGGTGGTTGAACAGGACCCCGTGGTGTGGAGGGCTGGATGAATAGTAGACGGTGGAGGGGTGCCCATGGAGGGGTGGTTGAACAGGACCCCATGGTGTGGAGGGCTGGATGAACAGTAGACGGTGGAGGGGTGCCCGTGGAGGGGTGGTTGAACAGTAGCGGGTGGAGTAGCGCGCGGTGGAGGATGGATAAACAGCAGCCCGTGGAGGCTGGAGGAGGTCGACGGTAGCCCGTGGAGGCTGGAGGAGGTCGATGGTGGAGATGAACAGTATCCCGTGGAGTCCCGTTTTGCGGTACGCCACACCCCTCCCCCCTGTTTGGACCATAGCGCTCCAACACAAGTTTGTTTCGTCCGTTTTGCGGTACGCCACACCCCTCCCGATCAACAGGACCCCCGTTTCGACCGTAGGAGGTCCGTTTCATCCGTTTTGCGGTACGCCACACCCCTCCCGATCAACAGGACCCCCGTTTCGACCGTAGGAGGTCCTTTTCCTCCGTTTTGCGGTACGCCACACCCCTCCCGATCAACAGGACCCCCGTTTCGACCGTAGGAGGTCCATTTCCTCCGTTCTGCGGTACGCCAGGCCTCGTTTCTATCACCTGTTCTTTCCAAGCCGGTTGGCTCCCACGCGTTCTGTTGCCTCCCGATGAACACGACGCCTTTCGTTGCCTTCCCATGAACACGACGCATCCCGTTGCCTTCCCATGAACACGACGCATTCCGTTGCCTCCCCATGAACACGAGCCCTCGCCGTACGTATGCGCGACTAGGCGTTCGAGACCTCGCCCATGTGTACACATACGTGGCCATATTTTCTTTCTTGCACCCTGGCCGTTGTAGTACGTGTACATGCTACGTGCGCGCCTCTACAACAGCTAGTATGTACGTACACGTTCGCGACCACAATGATAACGCTACGTACGCTTCGACCAGGTGGGACCCGACTGTCAGGCACTTCCTTGCGTGCGAAGATGTAGCTGGTGGGTCCCAGCAGTCAGGGGGGCGAATCATTTTTTTTGCCCGGACGCACTTCCTTGCGTGCGAAGGTGTAGCTGGAGGGTCCCAGCAGTCAGGGGGGAAACGTTTTTTCACGAAATATGGTGGCCCGTCCGGTGGGTCCCCGCTGTCAGGTGGAGGAATAATTATTTTTGCGCATAATAAGGAGGCACTTCCTTGCTGCGGCCATGGACCCAGCTGTCAGCCTCTCCACGTATAGTCCACATCCGATGGAAGCCGTTCGTTGACCACGTTGACCATGCCGCGCCGAGAGCACCAGGGCGGTGGACGACGGTGAGGCCTAGGAAGGGGACGACGAGCAGCCGGGGAAGACACGGCAGTGGATGCCCACGCGTAGAGGAGTACGAGGGTTCACTGGTTCGCTGCGGTGTGAGGTTGCCATCGCCGCAGAATAATAGGGGGTGTGGGTGAGTAGAGGGATGGCCTGGCCAGCGGTGGGAGTAGTAGGGGGCGGTGAGGCCTCCGCCGCATCGCAGCCGGCCACGGGAGGAAGGAGCACGAGGCACGACCGGCGCTGGTTTGGGCGGCTAGAGCAAGAAGACCAGAGGTTGAAGAAGCACTACGGCCGTTGGATGGACATCGTACGGTCACTGGAGCTAGAATCGTGCATATTGACTAAGTTGACAAAGCCCTCCGTCCCCGTCAACTTAGTAGGCCCACAAGTCAGCCTGCCACTATACTCGGTCCCAGCTAACAAGGGGAGTATTCATTTTTTTTGTGCGTAATAAGGAGGCACTTCCTTGCGTATGAAGATATAATTGGTGGGTCCGAACTGTCAGAGCCAGCCGCGGGGAGGAGGGAGCAGGCAGTCCCGTCGGTGCTTGTTTGAGCGGCTGGAGCAGGAAGAGCAGAGATTGAAGAAGCACGACGGCCGTTGGATGGCCATCCAACAGTCACTACTTGTGTGTCAACCTTTTTTTTAGGAAAGCCTCAAATCTGTGGAAAACAGCATACAACCCATCTGCCATTATTTTTAATAATTTACTGCCCATTTGCTAATTCTTAAAGTTTTTTTGGAGCCCATATTCTTTTTGTTAGCATTACAGCCCATATTGTGGCCATGGTTAAAAACTTGTATGAAATTTTGCATATTTCAGTGCGGTCCGAACTATTTTTAATCCCGAAATTTCGACTCACATTCAAACTGATTTTAAAAATAAATGTATATCAATATAAAATCCAACAAATTCTCCACGCATAAAAATTAATATAATTTAAAATCTTGAAATAAAAAAAAGATATTTGAAACTAACTGCCGGTTTGATGTGTTTTAAAAATGTACAACCCATTTCTCATTACTGATGGGCCATTTTCTCGGCCAGCCGAATGAAAGCTCTCCTCGTGTTGAAAGATTTGCAGCCCAACAGGCCTGACAAAGCAACTTACTTGGCAAATCACAAAAAAACAAGGTTGTGGCCGTGGACCCAGCTGTCAGCCTCTACACGTACAGTACTCTCCCGATGGAATGTCGTGACCACATTGACCACGCCACGCCGAGAGCACCAAGGCGGTGGACGACGGCGAGGCCTAGGAAGGGGACGACGCAGAGCCAGGGAAGACGCGATAGTGGATGCCCACACGGAGAGGAGTACCAGGGTTCACTGGTTCGGCTACGGTGTGAGGCTGCCGTCGCTGCAGGGCCTGGCTAGTGGTGGGAGTAGTAGGGGGCGATGAGGCCTCAACGGCAGCACAGCCGACCACTGAAGGCAGGAGCAGGCGGTCTCGGGTGGCCGGTGCAAGAAGAGCAGCGATTGAAGAAGTAGCAGGACCGTTCAATTCAAATCCAACGGTTACTACTGCTTGAATCGTTTGTTGACTAAGTTGACAAGCCCTGCGTATGCGTCAACGTAGTAGGCCCACAGGTCAGCCTCCCAACCGGTGCGCCCCAGATGTCAGTGGGAGGAATCATTTTTTTCGCGTAATAAGGAGGCAGTTGATTGCGTGCGCCTAGGCCAGCAGAGGGAGTAGGGTGGGCCGGGGAAGCCTGCGCGGCATCACAGCGGGCCACAAGAGGAGGGAGCAGGCAGTCCCATCGGCGCTAGTTTAGGCGGCTGGAGCAGGAAGATCAGAGATTGAAGAAGCACGGCGGCTAGAATCGTGTGTTCACTGACAAAGCCTTGCGTAAACAAGTCAGCCTCGAAATCTATGGCGTGTACAACCCATTTGCTATTATTTTTATAATTTTACTCATTTTCTAATTCATATGGAATTTATTGCAGCCTGTTTTCCATTTTTAGAATTGCCGGCCATTTTCTGGTCAGTACCAGGGTCAAAAAATTAACTAAATATGTGGGAAACTTTTGTTGGGGAACGAAATATTCTTAATCCAAAAATTAATAGCCATACTAAAACAAATTTTAAAATAAGTTAGTACTATGTCATGTTAAATCCAATGAAATACGTATAAGATATTAGTGAAGAACAAAATTCAAAAAAAAACTAATATCCCATTTGCTCGTCTTGAAAGATTTGCAGCCCAGTAATTCGGAGAAAACAAATAGGCCTAGCTTGGGTATTCTTCAAAAAGAAATACTGGGCTACCTATTTTCCCAAAGAACTGGTGCATGAGCATTTAGCTTTATTTATTTATTTACTTATTTATGTTTAGGGGACCATGAGCATGTACCTGGGCCGGATTCATGTGAGAGCGTCCCTTCCAGTTAATTATGGGCTTCTCTATTGGGCCTTCATAAGTGGGCTGCATGTTATCAACAAGTGGAAAATGTGTTCTGTACGAAAAATAGTATGAGCTACGTACGGTACGGGGCACTAAAGGATCGAGCTGTGCAACGACTTCCAAAACATTGTGTTTGTCGTATTAACAACACATTTATATTCAACCAACAGACGAAATATACTACTGATTGTACATTGAAAACAGCAGTAGCAGCAACCAGGGCTGGGGGTGCAACAGAAGCAGTTAGCAGGCCAGAAGAGTGAAAACACAGCTCTCTCTTCCAAACCAAACATCAGCCATCATTACAAAAGGGCTACCAAAAAAGAACAAGTGTATGCATCAAACTAAATAAAGATCCTACTACACCAAGTGTACGCATCTAACTAACTGGCTCAGTTAGACGTTACTATTTATTAAGCTGTGGAGATTGGCTGACGGCTTGAACCAGATGAGTGCCTGACGGGGGAAACTCTAGCCAGTAGGTCGAAGTCTGATACTTGCGAGCCTCTCTCCTACTTTGGGCTGCAGAGCGTGGCGGCACATATCAGGGTATGGTGCATGCAGAGACGCATGGTATGCCGTGTACACATAGTTTTTCCTGATGAATGAAACCGCGCTGCCATCATGATTCTTGCCGTCGGTTATCTCCTGGTTAATCGGATAATTCAGTCCGACAAACAGAGAGCGTGTGCCAAGGCTACTTACCAGCCTCCAGTCAAAAATTCCTGAAGGCCCAGAGAAGCTGGGATCCTGCTCAAAGACCTTGCAGTGACTGTGATTGTATTCTGCGAAACAACACGTCGGTACGTGCGAACGATCATCAATCTTTCGCCGTCATCTGATCGAGCTAGGAACCACCGGCAACTGTCATGCCGCTTTTCTTTGAAAGGTTCTGGGATTAGGAAGGGTAGGGACACCAGGCGGCCTACAACATCATATCAAGTTGGAGTCAAATAAAAAAGGGCTCTTGATTTAGTCAATCTTAAGAACAGCATGTTATGAGCATGAATAATTTTTCAGTAAATGTTGACAGTAATATAAGCAAGCCATCATGATATTATAAGAAAGTAACATACTGCTGTAACAGCCGTTCGTAGCGATGACTGGAGTAGGCCAGCAATACGTCCAGCCATAGAAGGAGTCGATATCGTAAATGAAGCCCTTGTGTTCAATGGCATCAGAGAACCATGGAGGATGTATGATCCTGCGATGGATGTGGAGATTTATCCACTTACCGTAGTGACCTATCAGATAGGCGAGACCACGGTTGAAGAATGCAATTAGCATTTATAATTCCCAAATCTTGTGGGCACTTGGCAGATTACAACCTTGAGCAAATCAAACTTGGTATCATGTTGGCTACTGTAAGATTCCAAGTATTCTGGGCTGCGGTGCCAAAGCAGTGCAGTGTTAATCGAAGGAAGGGGGATCAATCACCGGGTGTAGACCTCCACGAGCATCCAGCTGCCGCGACCGTCGATGAGCACCATCCAAGACGTGTTCATGCCGACCCAGTACATACTGTTAATGTAGCTGAGGCTGACGGGGATCGGATCGCAGTGAAGGGGGTTGATGCTCGCCACCCTACGATCGTTATGCTGCGTGACACACCGTTTCTGAAGATCAGGCGGCATCAGCAAGCAAGGAGCTGGCTTAAAAAGCTTTGGCCTGAGGGCTTTGAGTAAACGGTATAGCCCCGACGAGCACGCGGCGAGCGGCATGGTACTGAGATTGTCCACCAGCGAAGCAATGAGCTTGATTACCTCTGTGGGGAGCGAATTCCAGCCACTCTTTCGGCGGACGCTGCTCGGTTCTGCCATTGTTAGTGCTTGGGTTTCGGATGAGGGGGAGGCGCTTTAGCGGGGATGGAAGCTTGGACGAGATTATGTGCGGACAAAGATGGAGAAGCGAATATGTACTGCGGGAAGTGGACAGGTGATGATCACTACAGCATGCCGCTTGACTTACGAGACACATAGCAGCAGCGTAGGGTCATATCAATGCTAGACAACTTGTTTGAGTGATCACAGTACTTTGTACTCCCTACAGTACCTACTACAGTACTATGCCCTAGCTTGCTAGAGTAGAGTAGTAGAGTAGGACTCTGCTCTACTACTAGCACCGGAGGAGTAGTATATTCTAATCTAAAATAGTTACAAACTTTGATGCCCGATCATGGAACGACTACGAATCGTGCTCAAAGACCGTGTCTACGTGGTGTTTGGACTAATATGCAAAAAAATAGCAAGATGCACGTGCATTGCACGACACACCATCATCACCAACTCGGTTTTCTATAAGAGTAGATATATATAGATATAGATAGATAGAGACTAGGGAGTACTAGTAAGGACACCATCTACTGCTTCGTGTGCTACTCCTGCGCTCCATTCAGCGGCCGCAACGTCCCCCCCTATAGCCACTCCCTCCTGCGCTCCATTCGGCGGGCGCTGTTGAAATCTGGGGAGCGCACTCTCACGACTGCTGGCAGCCACGACTTCACCGACGACGACTTCTTCCCCAACCTCGGAAACCTCTTCCTAAATGACATGGGCGACAACCTCAATGGCAAGGGTGCTGCTCCCGTTGCATCGTATGTGTTTCTGTCCTTCCAGTTCGAAATCATGGTAGAATTCATGTTTCTACTCTGTATCCTACTACTATGCTAGTCCACATGATTAGTTTCATCTTTGTTATAGACGTCATGGTTTATTTTGTGCTTATTCGGATTAAATATCGTAGTAACTTGCTCACATATTCAACTAGCGCAACGTACCCTACAGCCAATCCCGTTTCATGGACGGCCTGGTCGATGCCTCCAAGGAGCCCTTCATCCACTGCTATGAGTGCCAGATGCCGTTTTGTGGCTCGCCGGCGGACATGGTGCATCACCTCACGGATGCGTGCAGCGGTCACTGCTGTCCCTTGGTGGAGAACATCAAGTACGACACGTGCTACCGCTTCACCATGCCGGAGTCGCTGGAGGATCACCGCCACCTGCTAGTCTCGGAGAAGGACGGCAGCGTCTTCCTCTTGATCGTGGGCACCGGCGAGGCCCGCGCAGGCGGCCACCCCATCTTTGTAGTGTGCGTCAGGGGCATCGCCGTTGACGCTGACACTGACACGAGGTAGATGTACGGGTGCAAGGTCAATGTTACTACCCCTCTGGGAAGCGTGGGTGGCGAAACCGGCCTCATCGGACAGACTTGGAATCTAAGGAGCTGGGACTATCTCGCCAATGTGGACTTGGAAAACCCATGGCATCCGTTCTATCCTTTACCCGCCGACTCGCTGCATGGGGACTCCAAGGAGGTTCACCTGGACATACGCATTATCAAGTGCACTTAGAAAACATGTAGTGTGTGTGTGGGCGCTTATGGCGCGTGTCTTTGCCGCTTTTGATTCTGTAAGCTTGTCGTTAAACTTGAGTGGCTTTTGCCGTAGTCCTTCCTTTGAACTGCTCCTCTTAGTGAGCTGATGTAAGACACTTTGGGTTTCATTTGATAATGGAACCGGGGAGGAGCCTCCCTGTTCTTCTAAAAATATACGCATTATCAAGTTAAATGTTGATCATTAGTCTTCGCTCAATGTAATCCGCTGTCTAAGCATGTGGAGACTTCCATGAAGGATCTTCTCTATTGGAGTATCGTGCATGAATAAAAGTGTATCCGTTTATGGTTTAGTCTAGAATCTTCCATGTATGAATTTTTACTACAGTACTGGTGAAAGACTTACGATGAACCATTTCTTACATCTCCTCTGCCCCCTTGCAAGTCATCCTGATTTAATCCCTCCGTCTAGGTGTATAAGGGCATGGTTAATATTACTTAATAGTATAGCCAACTGTTGACTATAAGGAAGTACCATGTCATCTATAGCCAACATGTATAACAATCGATACTCACAAACTAATTCTTAAAGATCATTTCTTGCAAAGCACAATAAGTGTTATTTCTTCACAAGTTTTGGATGCAGGTTGAACAGTTGAACGCTTTTGTTTGTAAAAGATACCTTTTTATCTATTTCACCCGGATGTTTGTGAGCTCTAGAGATGAGATAATATCCGAAGAAACCTATCGATACCCGTTACACATGAGATGACCCACATCCTTTGTCAAAATAAACAACTCCCCGATCAATGCATTTCACTCTTCGGTGCAACGCACGAGCACCTTACTACTATAGATTAGTACGACCAAAAATTGAACTAACATTATATATAGTACGATAAATACTGATGCATGTCACCTAAAATTATATCATTCAAAACTATGTTCAAATACGAATCCAACGATATAGTTTTGTTGACATGTACTAAGATTTTGTTAGTTAAATCTTCAGTCAAATTCAATGGGGGACTAATAAACCACGACCGATGAAGTACAAGTGTAGAGGGCGGCGCTGCACGGGAGTCTCACCTCTCACCCCGCTCGTGGCACGGCAGTAAAGCCGTCATATCACAAAACCCAACCACTCCCAGTAATAAATGGCCTAGTAAAATAAACGGACAAGCAACCATCACATCCCTCCGTCTTTTTTGCATTTCATCTCTCTGCATTTACTTTCTCCGGTTCATCTCCCACGCTCGATCCGTAGCTACTACTCCTAGGGCCAGTTCTTTTGGCGGCTTCCCCAGCTTTCCCCACAAGATTAGTCAAAGTGGAGAGTAACAATAAGGCGCCTCACTCATTTATTTGGGCTTCTAAACTACTACTCCATCCTGGTTTATTCCTCACCATTGTAATTTGTGCTAAATTTTGACCAAAGATTTAACTGATAAAATGTTACTCAAAACACTTAGGCGCGGTGCATCTAGGTGTGTAAGTCATCTTACGAAAACCAAATAATCCGAAAACACTTAGGCACGGTGCATTAACTTCGACCTCGTTTCTTGTTTCTTGACATATCAACCAATAAGAGATAAAGAGTGTGCATGCTTTTAATGACTTGAGATATCAAACACGACATGCAGTGGTTAGTTCATTGCATGCAATACTATTAATTAGCAAATAAACATTAGCGTTTCTCGTTTTCTCCTCCTCCTTGGTCACGGTGCACAGAGAAATAACCACAGAGAAGGAAGCTAAAAGTAAACAATCAAACGAGCATTTTTGCATTTGTTTTGCATTGAATCGTTTCACAAGCTTGACTAGTGCTATTTTCCCACTTTTACAAAAACCCCATCATAATGTTCAAACATGCATTTGCATGTACATAAGTAATAGTAGTACTCCCTCCGTCTAGGTGTACAAGTCTTCCCTCCTTCTTGGTCACCGTGCACAACCAAAGATGACTTATTGACCTGGATGGAGGGAGTAGCATAGTCTGCAAGCATATATCAAGAAAGACGTGTAGTCCGATAGTATATAGTAAAGTTTGTGCTATATGCACGTACTTGCAAAATGCGTAATAATACACAACGTTTCCAAACTTTCTGTCACATCCCTAGTTCTGGTCTGCTCTGGGTTAGCTAGTCTTGTGTTGCATCATGTTTAAATTTCAGTTAAACTTGAAATGGGGATGTCCAAAACCCTAGCACCTAAAGGAATTCAAATAGGTTCAACCTAAAAATATTTTCAATGAACCTGAAATGCCCTTCATAAATGTTCATCATTTTTGTTTTGGTCCAGAACCTCTGCAAAATATGGTGCACACTTTTCTAGGACACTATGGGTTATTGAATTAAATCATACAATATTTGTACTTGGACATTTAAATGCTATAAATTGTTTAAATGTCCAAATAATCATGAACTGAAATGATGGCTGTTGGAAATATTCCCAACAGTTCTCTCAAGCAGTTACATGATTATTTGGATAGGTTCTAGTATTTTTAATAAAGCCAAACATCTGCAGAAAAATAGAAGACAGAAAATAAAAGAGAGAGAGAGAGAGAGAGAGAGAGAAGGATTACCTGGCGCTTACCTACAGCCCAGATGCCCACTACCGTGCGGCCCAGCCCACCAGGGGCATACCTGTCTTCAACCTCTCCCTACTGGCAGAGGCAAGCCGAGCACGGCACCCGCGCGTGCCGGCACGCAGCTGCCTCCCTGCCTGGCTGCCTCCTCCTCCCCCTGGATGTCTCCCTACGACGCCACGCCACCCCCTGGAACTCTCTCACTCTCCCCCTACTCTCTCCCTCGCCGTTCCCCATCCTACCCCAACGGGGTCGTCGCCGCCGACCGTCACCATCGTGGCTACCAGCATCCCCACGCCCAGCCAGCTAGTGCCCGAGCTCCGCCTCCTCGCTCTGAACCTCTCCACGCCGAAGGAAACAAGCCGGAGGGCCCCGCTTCGTTGCCGTCGTCATCGCCTTCGCCATCGCCCGCTGGAGATCCGCCTCGCCGCCCCGCTCGCTCCGACGCTTCCCCGGCCCCGTCGTCTGCACCGGCCAACTCCCCATGAGCTCCTCTTCCTTCTCCCCCTATTCACGTTGCTCGAGCTGCCCCCAAACCCCGTTGGCCATCACGGCCGAGAGCTCGACTCCGCCGGCCATGTCGCCGTCGTGGCCACAGACGCGTAAGCTCGAAAACGAGCATGTCACCGTGCTCAGCACATCAACAGGAGGCCGTAGCACCTAGCCGTTCGCCCCGCCGTGCCCCACAGCACCATTCCCATCCTCGCCGAAACTCTGGCGCCGTCGCGAGCTCCATTCCGGTGAGCTCCAGCCACCCCAGCTCGAGCTGTTGTCACCGCTGGATGAGCGAGTCTCCTAGCTCGCCGTAGCCGCAAACCACGAGCGAAACGATGCACTGTAGCGCTGTCCCGAGCAACGCCGGCGAGCCACCGCCGCGGGATGTGGTCACCGGCGGCTGAACGTCGTTCGCTGACGTGGCGCGGGTTAGGTTAGCACTAATCACACGCCATGTCACTGATAGTAGGTCCCACAGGATTACTTAACCGGCTAACAAAATACTTAGCATTAATTTAATAAGATGGAGCCCACCCATTAGTTTGACCTTGCCACCTCAGCTTTGACCGGGTCCCACTAGTCAGCCTCTGTTCCTGCCTTGTCACACTGACATGCGGGACCCACGCGTCAGGTTTGACCTGGACGCCCGCGTTGACCCCCTGACGTCACTCTGACGCACTGCTGATGCAATAACTAATTTTTGGATTTATTTTTATTTAAGAAATTCCAGAAATTGTTGCAATCTTCTAAAATTCATATGAAATCAACCGTAGCTCCAAATCAAACAAATTATATATGAAAAATTATCAGAAAAATTCAAGGAGTCCATCTGTACCATTTTCATGCATGTTTGAACAACTTAAATATGCTGTATACAACAATTTGAATAAATGGCATTTGAAATGGCTCATGTGGAGTTTGAATTTGAACCTAGGGTTCAAACCAACTTCATTTAACTTGCTGCTAGGTACATTAGCTCAAACCACATCATGTTGCCATGCCATGATCATGTATCATATTGTGCATTGCATTGATTGTGCTTCTTCTTTGTTTGTCGGTGCTTGTCCTCTCTCAGTAAGACGTGTACCGACGATGTGATCGATGACACCGATGAAGAACTATACTATCTTCAAAAGTGCCAAGCAAGCAAAACCCCCTTGTTCATTCCGATACAACCCTACTCTCTCGCTCCTGCTCTCCTTTACTGCATTAGGACAACAACGACTCATCTGTTACTTGCTGCGGTAGCTGAACCCCTTTATCCTCTGCATTACCTGTCATTTCCACAGTAAATAGATGAAACCCACTAGCATGAGTAGGAGTTGTTTGAGCCTTGTTGTGCCTACTCATTCATGCTTGTTTGTCATGCCTGCTACTGCTTAGAGTTGAGTCAGGTCTGATTCATCGGGAATGAATCAGAGGTGTGTGAACATGTCCTTCTGTGTGTGAGCTAAGTGTGTGAACACGATTTGGTAAAGGTATCGGTGAGAGGCCATGTAGGAGTACATGGTGGGTTGTCTCATTGAAGCCGTCCTCAGGAGCTGAGTTCTGTGTTTGTGATCCATGATTCAGCTACTGCCATGCATTGGGCCCTAAAATATGACCCCGCTCGACTTCTTAATCACCCTTGTCCTCTGTCCAGGAGTTGCAAGTAGTTTCTGGTGTTTGTAGTATGTTGGAGGCCGTGCGTAGCGCTGACCGGAGGGGTGGGCTGTGATGCGGTAGGCACGTGGCCGGGTATACCGGGCGCCCGTTTGGTGTCATGGAACCCTGTTCACATTGTTTGGGGCTGTGAGCGAAACCCCGGCCGGATCTCCTCATGGATGGAACCCGAATAGGTGATAAACCTGGACTAGAGACTTGAGTGTTTAGGTAGGTCGTGGTCTACACCAACGTCGGCTTTCGCTTGAAGTCTGCCGAGCACATGTCGTGTGCAGACGCTAAGTGGTGGAAACATGTATGAAGAAGTACACCCCTGCAGGGTTAACATCATCTATTCGAATAGCCGTGTCCGCGGTAAAGGACTTATGGGTTGCTTATATCAGTTCATAGACAAGTGAAAGTGGATACCCTAAAATATGCAAGATAAGCGTGAGTGCTATGGATGGCGTTCTCGTAGGGAGACGGGAGTGGATCCATAGTGGTCTATTGATATGGTGAATATGTGGACTCGTGTGCGCCACCTCAAAAGAGTTACTTGCAGTCGTAGTTCAGGATAGCCACCGAGTCAAAGCTGGCTTGCTGTAGTTAAACCCCACCATCCCCTTTGTTGATAACGATGCATATGTAGTTAGTTCTGATGTAAGTCTTGCTGGGTACATTTGTACTCACGTTTGCCTATTTTATGTTTTTGCAGAGAGACTTCAGTCTCACGAGTAGTTCCGCGTGGACTTCGACATTTAGCTTGTTACCTCAGCTACGATCTTGTGCCCTCGGCAGGATCTGGTAGATAGTCAGGCTTCTCAGCCTTTTTCATTTATAGATGTCTGTACTCAGACATGATAGCTTCCGCTTGTGCTTTGACTTGTATGCTCTGAATGTTGGGCCATGAGACCCATGTGTGTAATATCTCACTCCTCGGAGCCTAACGAATAAATACTTGAGTCGTAGAGTCATGTTGTGATGCCATGTTGTATTTGCACATATCGAGCATATTGTGTGTATGATATTGAAATGCTTGGTATGTGTGGGATCTGACTATCTAGTTGTTTATCCTTAGTAGCCTCTCTTACCGGGAAATGTCTCCTAGTGTTTCCACCGAGCCATGGTAGCTTGCTACTGCTCCGGAACACTTAGGCTGGCCGGCATGTGTCCTTCTTCGTTCCTATGTCTGTCCCCTCGGGGAAATGTCACGCGATGAATACCAGAGTCCTGTTAACCCGCTACAGCCCGGTTCACCGGAGTCCTGCTAGCCCAGCGCTACAGCCTGGATTCACTCGCTGATGGCCAACACATTCGATGCTGGGTCATGGATGCCTGTCCCTGTAAGTTTGTGCCACTTTGGGTTTACGACTAGCCATGTCAGCCCGGGCTCCTTATCATATGGATGCTAGCGACACTGTCAAATACGTGTGCCAAAAGGCGCAAACGGTCCCGGGCAAAGGTAAGGCGACACCCGTGGGGATACCGTGCATGAGGCCGCAAAGTGATATGAGGTGTTACATGCTAGATCGATGTGGCATTGAGTCGGGGTCCTGACACTTTCCCTTTTACATACTTAATTAAGGACGCTAAAAATTCCTGAATGTTCGGGATTTATCATTTGCGTCCCAAAACTAATGAGATCGCCTTACGAAACAAAAATTATACTCCTCCTAAAAGCCACGGCACTCGCAGGAGTGCTTGTGGCGTGCCACGAGTGCCCTGGTGCGCGGCCGTTTCCCAGCGCGCCGACACAACGCCTCTTCCTCAGCCTCGCAACTCGCGAGGTGATGATTGGCAGCTTGCTGGCGGGCGAGCGCGATCTCACCGGTGTGGTGATCCGGCGCCAACAGGTACTCCTCCTGGCTGGAAGCGTGCACCCGGTCCACATACCACCAAGCGTAGATGAGACGCTTGGGCCCGACTGCACTCAGGGCGTCGGCACGGGCGTCCTCCGCCACCCTCACGGCCCTCGCACGAGCCTTCTGCCAAAGAACCAATTGCTTGACTCTCTCGGACGCGACATAGATCTCCCAGAAAGCTTGTTGCGTGGTGCGCTTCTCTTCCTCGGCCTTCTTCTCCGCCTCTATTTTGGAGCGCTTTGTTGGAGGCAAAGCCTCCCACAAGGCGACATCCATTTCTTTCCAAAGCTCCTCAAGGCTGGGGGGTCTCTGATACCAACGCTGTCAGGACCCCGACTCAATGCCACATCGATCTAGCATGTAACACCTCATATCACTTTGCGGCCTCACGCACGGTATTCCCACGGGTGTCGCCTTACCTTAGCCCGGGGCCGTTTGCGCCTTTTGGCACACGTATATGACGGTGTCGCTAGCATCCATATGATAAGGAGCCCGGGCTGACATGGCTAGTCGTAAACCCAAAGTGGCACAGACTTACAGGGACATGCATTCATGACCCAGCATCGAACGTGTCGGTCATCAGCGAGTGAATCCAGGCTGTAGCACTGGGCTAGCAGGACTCCGGTGAACCGGGCTGTAGCGGGCTAACAGGACTCTGGTATTCATCGCGTGACATTTCCCCGAAGGGACAGACACAGGAACGAAGAAGGACACATGCCGGCCAGCCTAAGTGTTCCGGAGCAGTAGCAAGCTACCATGGCGCAGTGAAACACTAGGAGACATTTCCCCGTAAGAGAGGCTACTAAAGATAAACAACTAGATGGTCAGATCCCACACATACCAAGCATTTCAATAACATACACACAATATGCTCGATATGTGCAAATACAACATGGCATCACAACATGACTCTATGACTCAAGTATTTATTCAATAGGCTCCGAGGAGCAAGAAATTACAAACATGGGTCTCATGACCCAACACTCAGAGCATACAAGTCAAAGCACAAGCGGAAGCTATCATGTCTGGGTACAGACATCTATAACTGAAAAAGGCTGAGAAGCCTGACTATCTACCAGATCCTGCCGAGGCACAAGATCGTAGCTGAGGTAACAAGCTAAACGTCGAAGACCACGCGAACTACTATTGAGACCGAAGTCTCTCTACAAAACATAAAATAGGCAAACGTGAGTACAAATGTACCCAGCAAGACTTACATCAGAACTAACTACATATGCATCATTATCAACAAAGGGATGGTGGGGTTTAACTGCAGCAAGCCAGCTTTGACTCGGTGGCTATCCTGAACTACGACTGCAAGTAACTCTTTTGAGGTGGCGCACACGAGTCCACATATTCACCATATCAATACACCACTATGGATCCGCTCCCGTCTACCTACGAGAACGCCATCCATAGCACTCACGCTTATCTTGCGTATTTTAGAGTATCCACTTTCACTTGTCTATGAACTGATATAAGCAACCCAGAAGTCCTTTTCCACGGACACGACTATTCGAATAGATGATGTTAACCCTGCAGGGGTGTACTTCTTCACACACGCTCTCACCACTTACCGCCGTTTACAGGACATGTACTCGGCAACCTTCAAGCGGAAGCCCAACGTGGGTGTCGGCCACGGCCTACCTAAACACTCAAGTCTCTAGTCCAGGTTTGTCGCCTGTTCGGATTTCATCCATGAGGAGATCCGGCCGGAGTTTCGCTCACAGCCCCAAACGATGTGAACAGGGTTCCGTGACACCAAACGGGCACCCGGTTTACCTGGCCACGTGCCTACCGCATCACAACCCACCCCTACGGTCAGCGCTGCCCACGGCCTCCAGCATACTACAAACACCAGAAACTACTTGCAACTCCTGGACAGAGGACAAGGGTGATTAAGAAGCCGAGAGGGTCCATTGGTTTCGGGCCCAATGCGTGGTAGTAGCTGAATCATGGATCACAAACACAGAACTCAGTTCCTGAGGACGGCTGCAATGAGACAACCCACCATGTACTCCTACATGGCCTCTCGCCGCTACCTTTACCAAATCGTATTCACACACTTAGCTCACACACAGTAGGACATGTTCACACACCTCTGATTCATCCCCGATGAATCAGACCTGACTCAACTCTAAGCAGTAGCAGGCATGACAAACAAGCAAGAATGAGTAGGCACAACAGGGCTCAAACAACTCCTACTCATGCTAGTGGGTTTCATCTATTTACTGTGGCAATAACAGGTCATGCAGAGGATAAAGGGGTTCAGCT
The DNA here is from genome assembly GCF_018294505.1 of Triticum aestivum. NCBI lineage: Eukaryota > Viridiplantae > Streptophyta > Magnoliopsida > Poales > Poaceae > Triticum > Triticum aestivum. The sequence goes on along the minus strand of NC_057801.1, from coordinate 284,089,288 downwards.
ACCGCAGCAAGTAACAGATGAATCGGTGTTGTCCTAATGCATTAAAAAAGAGAGCAGGAGCGAGAGAGTGGGATTTTATCGGAATGAACAAGGGGGTTTTGCTTGCCTGGCACTTCTGAAGATAACATTGAGTCTTCATCAGTGTCAACTAGCAACAGATTAAATGAAGTTGGTTTGAATATAAGATTCAAATTCAACTCCATATGTGATTATTCAGATGCCATTTAATTGATTTGTGCTAAACAGCAGCTATAAGTTGTTCTGACATGCATGAAAATGGTACAGATGGATTCCTTGAATTTTTCTGATAATTTTTCATATATAATTTATTTAATTTGGAGTTACGGTTATTTTTCTATGATTTATTGAAGTTTTTACAAATTTCTGGAATTTCCTGATTATTATAAAATAAACTAAATTCCGGAAAAGGAATATTGCGTCAGCATGACGTCATGCTGACCTCAGCAGAGTCAACAGGGGCTGATCTGGGTCAAACTGACCAGTGGGGTCCACTGGTCAGTGACACAGTGCTGACTAGTGTCGTTGACAGGTGGGGCCAGGTCAACGACCACGTCAGCAGAGTCAATGCTGACGGGTGGGTCCCACTGCTTATGAACTAATCTAAACAGAAAATAAAATTAACCTAAACAGGTCCAAGGGCCCACATGGCAGTGGCTTTAGGGGGGGTTAGTTAGTGCGTCATTAGCGCTAATGGTGGTGCCACGTCAGCGTCGCCGGATTAAGCACCGGCGACCACATCTCGCGGCGGAGGCTCGCCGGAGTTGCTCGGGCTCGCGCTACAGGCGGCAGTTTGCGACGCGGTTGGGTCCTACGAAGAGCTGGGGCTCATGCGCATCCAGCGGTGGCAGTGAGAGGGCGCGAGGTGGTCCATAGCGGCGGCAGCGGCGAGCTGGGCGGCGGCCGGAGCTCGGGTGTCGACGGAATCGACGACACGGCGCACGGGAGGACCAGCGGTTTGCACCTACATGATCTACGGGAGCTCACGAACCCAACGGAGGCACGCACGTGACCATTTGGTCACCGGAGCCTCGTCGGCGACGACCTCGTGCGGCGGCGGCATACGGGACTCGCGGTCATCGGCGTTGCAGCAAGAAATCGACCATGGGGAGAGGGGGAGATGACGGCGGGGCTCACAGGGATTCGAATGGCGCCGTCATTGAGCTTGGGGAGGGACTGAGCGATGCAGACCGACGGGCGAAGTCCGTCGGCAGATGCGGCGGTGACGAGCTCGGAGGCATCGTCACAGGGTGTCCGGCGGTGCTTGGCTTGGTGGGGAGGTCGAGGATGTCGTGACGGAGCTCCTAGGCTGCTCAAGGGGACGACGGAGGGGCCATGGCCGTGGTGGTTCTCGTCGGCGGCGGCGGGCGCGTTCGGTGAGGAGAACAGAGGAGGGGGAGAGTGTTCGGGGAAGAGAGAGGGAGCAGCGAGGGAGGAAGAGGAGCGAGGGGACACGAGGCGTCGTCGTGGCGTCGCTAGGGAGACCGGGGGAAGCAGGAGGTGGCCGGGGCATCGCCAGTGCTCGCCACCGAGCAGCTTCGGTGCGAGGGGAGGAAGACGACAGGAGAAGGGTGGGCTGGGCCGCGCTGGGCCGGTCCTGTTGGGCCACCAAGTGGGCTTCACAGGTAAGTCCAGGTGGTTCTGCTCTTTTTTTTATAATTCTGTTCTGTTTTATCTTTTCTATTTTCTGCAATTTGTTTTTGATTTGATTTAAATTATCAAATCATTTTATAAAATCCTGGAAACAATTATGGGTGCTTTCTGAATTATTTCAGTGACCCTTAACAATTTCCAACATTTATTTGAACATTTAAATGCCCAAAGTCAAATACAATATGGTTTATTCAAAAATCCAAAAATGTCTTGGAAAAATATCCATCATCTCTGGATATGGTTTTCACCCTTTTCCAGTAATCATGAACATTTTTGCAAACCAATTTGGGTTCTTTGAAAATACTTTGAAGTGGAACCTATTCGCAATGTTTTGGTGCTAGGGCTTGGTCATCCCCATTTCAAATTTCATAAAATATAAACATGTTGCATGGATGCTAAAACAAAAACAAACAAGGGCTGATCTGGGGCTGTGACAGGCGCGGCGTTCTCCTCGTAGCGGGGAGCCGACGCGTCCTCCAACGCGCATGCCGGCGAGATTGAGAATGCTGACGCGTCCACCTCGATGCATCGCAGCGAGGAGCGGAACACCGACGCGTCCTCCTCGACTAGTGGTGGCGAGGAATGGAACGGCGATGCGTCGCGTCATGGCGAGGAGCGGAACACCGGCGCGTCCTCCTCGACTACTAGCGGCGAGGAGCGGAACACTGACGCGTCCTCCTGGACTAGTGGCGGCAAGGAACGGAAAGGCGACGCGTGACCGTCCGCGCGGTGCAGCGAGGGGCTCCTAGGTCTTGGGAGGGGAGATGCCATGGTGGTCAACGTGAGAGGGAGGGGGAGGAGAGGGGGAGGAGATAGCGATGACGTGGGAGGCGCAGTATTTATAGCGAGCAATGGCACACCTATGTAAGATATGGACTGAGCTGCACTGACTTAACTGCAGGTCCAGTTGCATCACTGACATGTGGGCCAGTACACTGCTGGGCCCGTATGTCAGTGACCCAATGCACCTGAAGTTAAGTAAAAGCTACGTGGGCATATTTGTTGGAGTAAATTACGGGGGAGCGAAGGGGTGGAAATATTGCTGGTCACAACAGATTGGACGAGCGTGGGGGGAGGAGAGTCATGCATGCAGATTTTTTCACACGGGGTGGAGTGGTGGGACCGCCGGAGGGAGAAGGAGAGTTTGGCAGGCATATTGTTTCCACACATGGAGAGGAAAAGATTTGGAGACGAACAGGCTTCCTGCAGGTATGGGGAACGGTGCATAATAAGTCATCTTGCATGCCGGGCTAGGTATAGTCTCATGTCATTAAAAACATACACGCCCCATGCATGTTCATATTTCAAGGTGCACTAAATTATTGCATGCGATGATTAAGGCTGGCCATCATGGTGGTATCTTAGCTGGTACACGGGAATAGCAAACATGCTGATGTGGCAAAGAATTAAAGAAGAGAGGGGGGGTTAGACTAACTAGTGTTCATGCATGCATTGGTAAACACATTTGTTTGTGAAGAACGACAACATTAGTTGAGTACTTTTGCAGACTTCAAAAACTATTCCACCGCCTCTACTATCTTGCTAAGAGTAGGTGAAATTTTTGAGTCGAGCCCTTTAAACTAGAAGGGAGGTAGTGGTACTCTAATAGCTAGGTGTGTATGTCATCTTACGAAAACCAAATAATCCCAAAACACGTAGGCGTGGTGCATTAACTTCTACCTCGTTTCTTGTTTCTTGACATATCAACCAATAAGAGATGAGGGTGTGCATGCTTTTAATGACCTGAGACTATCAAACATGACATGCAGTGGTTAGTTCATTGCATGCAATACTATTTAGTTAGCAAATAAACATTAATGTCTCTCGTTTTCCCCTCCTCCTTGGTCACAGTGCACAGCCTAAGATGACTTACCCACCTAGACGGAGGGAGTATCAACATTCACAATGTCAAATCAATATTTTTACACCCATTATAAAACGTAGTTCTTATACTCATTATAATCAGTATTGTAGATATTGATATTTTTAGTATAAATTTGGTCGTGGGATTTCATTGATGCCTGTCAAAGCGTGGAGGAAGCGGAGCTTAGGGCTTGCATTGTCGGTCTCTACATAGGTATTTCTCTTCATAATCCTGTAATTTTAGAGACTGATTGCGCTTTTGTGGTAGCGTCTCTTGCATCGGGGGACTATGACAGGTCTGCTATGCGTGACCTGAAGATGAAAGCGTTGAGCATCTCGAAGTTGATCAACAATCTTCAATTGTCAAAGATTAGCCGTTCGGCCAATAAGGTGGCACACTTAATCGCTAAGTATAGCTTTGACAATAGATTAGATGGTATTCTTGTAAATAACGTACCGCCCTGTGTGGTGAATATTGTATCGAATGAGTGTACTGGTGTGGTTGGTTAATTAATATAAGGTGGTGTTTAAAAAAAGTATATATTTGGTCAAACACTTTGCAAACGGTTGACGGGAGTAAAAAGGACCAGAGGGAGTATCATGCATGCAGAGTAGGCAAAAAAATTGCTCATTTTTAGCCGGTCGAAGTCTCAAAGGGCGCGACCGCGCGAGGGAGGCGAAGGTCGTGGGAGGCGCAACGGTTGATGGAATTAAGTGAGGTTACATGCACGCGCCGACATGGCATGCGAACAGGCAGAAGCTATACCGTGAGGCCTACGATATGGGTCTAGTACACATGACATCTAGTGGGTCCCGCATAGTTCTCGAGAACTCTTTGGGGGCTTGCAGCCGTTTATCCACCGGGCAAGCTAGCAACCCCACGCCGTTCGCACACCCTACTCGTCCCCGTCTTCTACCTCACAACAGTTTGCTCCCAGTCATCCCGTCCTTTCACATTAGTTCACTCCCAGTTTTTGCGGGGTACAACAGTTCAACGTCTCCTAACCCTCCTCCAAAATCCATGGCCTCCCAAATCTCCATGGTCGCTGCTGAGTACCAGGTTAGAGCCATCACCGGCGATCAGTTCATCATCATCTACACACGTGGATCCGCGACGGTGAAAGCATGGCTTGCTCGCTTCCTACGCATGTTCAACAGTTCAACGGATGAGTGGGTCGCTGGGCTAGATGTTGAGTACACCACAGTCGTGGGACGAGAGAAGGATCTAAAGGACGAAGAGAGGAAGAAGCCCGCCATGATCAAGGTTTGCATACATAACGTTTGCTTGGTCTACCACATATGCCATGCCGACGTTGAGTGCCAGGATTTTAAGAACTTCCTCAAGGACAAAAGAGTGAAATTCGTTACTGTATGCTTTAAGAACGACAAAGAAGTCCTGCGTCGGATAGGTATCGTTGTAGGCCAGCCCTTCGATCTCCAGAAGGCAAGCCTGGTGTCCTCCTCTCAACCTTCAATGCTGACCCTGGCAGCAGCCATGATTGATCCTTCGTACGCTAAACTAAAGAAACCTCATCACGAGTTTCATCATGCATGGGAGTCGAAGACATTAGATGAAGATCACATCCTGTACGCAGCAATGGATGCCTACCTTTGTTTAAATATCTACATGGGTTGGATGAAGAAGCAGAGCCCAGTGTCCGGTTCAAGCAAAGAAGCGTCGGCGAAGAGGAAGAGGAAGAGGGACGAGGACGAAGTCGAGGACGTGGACTCGGACTCCGAGTAGGTGTTAGTGCCGTCGCTCATGCTGGTTCTACTGCAGTGTCAAGATGACTAGTTGCTTAGTTTATTTTCAAGGGTGTTTTGTGATGAGGCCCCAGCAGAACTATGTTTATGTTCTTTCTCGTTATTTAAACTGTTTAGTACGTAGAGTGGTACTAGTACTATGTCTTACTACTGTTCTTCTTGCAGTTGGTACTACTACTCGTACCTTCGTGTTCCCACTGTACTTAATACGTTCGTACTAGTAGTATAATTTGGGTCAGTCGATTTGTGAAATAAGTTCGACGGAGCGAAGGAAGAATACGACAGAAGAGGTGGAAGAAGCCCTTCTAGCCATCCATGTTGCATCAAATGGCTCACATGAGTCAACTGACCCAAATTGCTCCTTCAGATTGCAGGATCCACGTGGCATTCAAGGTCTCGAAGGTAGATTCCGCGTCCGCACCCGGTTTGCGGGCTCGACGCACGCGCGACGGGCTTCTGCCGCGACAACCACCATGTGCGCCTCCTCCGCATGGGCGGAGACGACAATGACACACTAGTTCCTCCTCGCCGGCGTGCTAGAGCACGCGCTCGTCCTCCTCTTCGTATGCTGCATGCATAGACGCGGCTCCACCAGCTGCTCGCGTGCTTGGCAGCGCGGCGGCATGGCGAGGAGGGACTGCAGACGACGTGGGCGGGCAAGCCTTCGGCTTCATGGCACAGGGATGGCGGCGACACAGTGGTGATGGGCAAGAAATTGTTGGCCGGAGCAGGCGGGCGCCGGCATGCGCAACAGCGGCGGCAGCATATTGATGAGTGCGCGTATGGGAGCTTACTTTAGTTTTATATGAGGTTGGTCAAACTTAAAAGAAAACTGTACTAGTACACGTAAACATTAGACTTAGGCAGCGCTTTTTTTTGAAGTTAGTACCACAGCCACGATACGGAATCCTGTGCAAGCGCATGAACCGCGTCCGTGCGGTGATCGAACGGTCCGTCACCATGTCGCGCTCGAAGGACATCCACTGAACCTTTTGGTGTGTGTGAAAACAATCCTCGAATATTACTCAACTTTGTTTTCCTGGGAAAGTTCTTGACGCTGCAATATTTCCATATATTTGAATTTAGCTCCAGTTTGACTTTATTTGGATTTGGACGTTTTAGGTGCGCCCTAGTTTTTTAATACTTATTTTGTATGTGTGACTGAGAGAGACCGTGTGTATGTGTCCATATGTGTGTTGTGGCAGAAGGGCAATGTGGAGACGGTGTGCGTATGATACATACATAGAGAGGTGTGAATGTGCAAACGATCATGCATGAGTGAGACATAGACAGATGCCGATACGTTGTGTATACATGAGAGAACGGTCTTCTAGTTCACTCGCGCGCGTGTGTGTGTGTGTGAGTGAGTGAGAGAGAGAGAGAGAGAGAGAGAGAGGAGCATCCGTAACACACCAACCATCTCTCTCGATTCGTCTGTCCCTTGCACGATCGCATGCAACATATGCATCAACGTGCACATTTTGACACCCTCACTCGGCCCCTGCCCACCTAAGGGCCCGCGCAATCTCTTCGTGAATACCCATTTCTCTCCTTAGGTTTGTTTTCACTCAATATCTGACACACACACACACACACACACGCACGCATGCAACACAACACACACACACACACTCCCCCGAGCACATAATTCATCCCCATCCAAGGTTATACGGCGACCACTCTCGCTTGTGCTTCTTTGCACCCCAACATGCATAACACCTCAATCTTCAAAGAGGGCATCGAGCAGATCGAAGACGGCGACGACACCACGCTGGAGAATGCAGGGTCATTTGGAAGCAGGGTGATGTGACGACGGCTGACTGACTCCTCCCCCACCCTCTCTCTGTCTCTTGCACAAAATGACCAATCCCTCTCTCCCCCGCACAAAATTGTCAATCCCTCAACCCATGAGATCCTTCCCCTCTCGTCCATGTTTTTCCAGCTCACTCATCAAACATGTTGTCTCTTCTCCTTCCACGTATACAGAATCACGTATATTACATGTCTCCATCTTTCTCACAGACCTAACTTCTTCCTCTCTCTTTCTCTCTGTCTCTCTCTGTGTGTGTCTCGTTAGGTTTGTCTCCTACTCTCTCGTCCACATACATACAATCTTTCCCGCCCTATCTACTCCATCTTCAAAAGCTCTCTCTGCACGTTTCATTCACATAATGGGATATGTCAAAATGTTGCTTCTATAAAGGCTAATGTAGAGTTTTGGTTATTTTTGTTGCATCCTACAAAGTAATAACTATGAAATGCATTTAGATTCTCATTTGACTGGGATTATGTGACTTTGAGCATGTTGTGAAGTACTATAGACCTTGTATGCATCTTGGGATTCGCAATGATTGTAACTATTGAATTGTATAGACCATTACATTCGAAGTCAATAGCCTAATATATTTATTTCACAATTTCAACAAATGATTAGTTCACTACAAACTAAGAAAACAAATGTGTACTCCCTCCGTTTTTATTTAAGTCCACGTATTACCATTGGTTAAAGTCAAGTTTTGTAAACTCTCAGAAAGCTTATAACAAGAAATATTAACATATACAATAACAAATAAATACCATTAGATTCATTATTGAATGTACTTCCACATCATACATACTTGTTATGGTAAATGTTTATATTTTTATATAAACTTGGTCAAACTTTAGGAAGTTTGACTTAGGTCAAACCTAATATGCTGGGTTTACTACTACTACTCGCTAGTTTCTAAGCCGAATCACTCAACATGCCACACGGGGAGTCCAGTGACAAAATTTTGAGGTCGGCGGGAAAATCTCCCGCGACCCTGATTCGAGTAGTGGGAAGTTACCATCGTAGCCTTTGGAACAGGCCTACGTACGACGCTTGGTAGGGGGCTATTTTCGTAACTTCAGGTTCACCCTACCTAGCCAGCCCCACCCCGGCACCCAGAGTAGTACACCTGAATACTCCCCATTTTCTATCCCCACTACAAAATAGACTTCTCCACGACACTACAGCCTTCGTGCTCCTCCCCTTTACATCAGCGCACTCGTCCACCGCAGCGCATCTTCCTCATCGACGACCTTGTATGCCGCACTGGAGCCGGTCCACCGTCGTCGTCGTAGACGGAGCCTCTTCCCCGGCATCGTCTTCCACGGTCTCGGATCTGCTTCCCGGAAGCCGACGCCAAGCGTAGAAGTACCACCATCATGGACAATGAACTGACTCCCGTTGCCGACCATGACTCACAGAGGCCGCCGCGACCATCGTTCTCCTCCTCGATTGGTAATGTGTGTATTGAATCACTTAGCAGTACATGTGCAGTTCCAATTTTGTTCATACCTACCCTTCAATTTTCCTGGGTGCTATTGTTCCTGTAAAAGTAATTGGTTATAGCCTCCATTGTCCAATAGAACATCAGCTTGTAATTGTGCGTCGCTCCTGTATCGCGCTGTGCTTGGGTAGGTTTTTCATCTGCAACCAGCAGTGTGGCAAATGATGGAAAGGTTTTTAGAACTAGCAAGATGCCCATGCGTTGCACGGATCAAGATGCATTTGTATGAGTAGTTTATCTTGTGGGAGAAAAGGATGAACGAGGGAAGGCCTTATTTGCAAATCTGGAGAGGGGTATGGGTATCTTTTTGCAAAATTCCCATTGTTTCCATCCTATCTGTCAGATATAAATCGGACGACCTATATTGCAAGAAAAAAACGTATAGAGAAAAAAAGTAGAAAGTAAAGGAAGTGGAGATAAATATTAAATATTAAATATAAAATAAATATAACCTTAGAGAAGAGAGTAGAGATAGCAGAGACGTCGGGAAAGGATTGCGCGCGCGGGAAAAAGCGGCCGGGTGTGCGCTAGTTTTGGTGCGCGGCGTCCGGCGCGCTTTATAAAATCCAATGCCCTCCCACCGCTCTGTGCCTTGCCACCGCTCTGTGCCTCGCCACCGCTCTCTCCCCGCTCTTTTTTGCCTCGCCGCCGCCGCGCCACCATGCCGCCGCATCGCCGGGAAACTTGGGGATACCGCGGCGTCCGCGTGTGCCCCTCCGGCGGCTTCTCCGCCGAGATCCGGTTATGCGGGATGCGCTTTGGCCTCGGCAATTTCGACACCACCACCGAGGCTGCCCGCGCGTACGACGCGGCGGCGTGGCGCCTCCGGTGGCCTCGTAAAACATTGAACTTCCCCAACATGCCGACGCGGGAGCGGGCGCAGGAGCTCGTGCCTCTGCCGCGGCTTAGCACCGACGAGGATCGTTGAAACAACCAGAGGCGGGGGCACCATCTCGGCATCGCCGATATGGACGAGTAAGCCATTGCGATGTGGCGCCAACACTTCCCGCAGGACATCATCAACGAGCGCGAGTTCTATGCGCAAAGGAGGGCGGAGAGTGATAAGAGGAGGGCGGAGCGAGCCGCCTATTGCGAGGACAAGCGTAGGCAAAAAGCGGACGCTCAATTCAACATGAGGCTAGGAGCAGTGTCGCCCTGGGAAGCCGATGACGATCGGTATCTTCACGCCTACAGTCAGACGTCGGAGGAGGACATCACCGAGGAGCACTCGGACGACGAGGAGTACTTGAATTATCTTTTTTGTATCTATCTATGCTGAGAACTATCCTCTACTCTCTTGTATCTACTTCTCGATCTCAGCATTGTAAACGCTTTTTTAAAGCGCCGCGCGTTGCGATTCTGTTGGAGATGCTCTAACATGGCAGATGAGTGCTTTAATGTTGCCCACAAGATGCACGAGTATTACTAGTAGTATTTTTCTTGCCATGTTGAGATTTTGAAAACACGAGTGTGAACATGCAGAGGAGCAATGAAGACCAGACACGGGATATTCGAGACATCTTTAAGGAGCATGGCAAGTTAAAGAGGAGCTGCACCGAACCTGTAAAACGAGCTTTGGTAAGTAACACCCTTTCAATTACTTTCGTTTAGCCTCGTGTTCTTCGATGTGTCTATGTTGTAGTTTCTGTTTCTCTTAAGCATGGTGTTCTTCGATGTGTAATAAGAAGAGTCTTAATCTTCCTAATGCTTTCATTTTTAACTTGATGTAGGAAGTGGGTGTTCTCACCGTGTAGTCTATTTTTATATTTCTTTTCCTTTTGAATTCACTTCTCCGAGTTCTGTTTATCTGGCTTCTACTAAATGGATCTAGGTTTCTCTAAGTATTGATCTAAAAAAGAAGTAACTTCATGTCAGGATGCAGTTCCTGCGAGTAGGGAAGTATGGTCAACCTCGAGATCATGTTTCCAAAACGAGGCTGGACTACACACAAGGTGCCAGTTCCCTAATGATGCTGGATTAGACACAAGGTGCAAATTCCCAGATGATGCTGGATTACACACAAGCCAGGTGGAGTCGTCAGCTGCTCGTGTCCTCGTGGCATTAGTAAAGGCTGAAAGAAAGCGTGCAGCAGCCCTTGAGAATGTAGCTGAGGTCCTGAAGAAGCAAAAAGAGCAATCAGGTGCTCTCTTCACCCAAGCCAAAGAAGAGATGGAAGAAGCCATAAATAAGCTAGCAGAGGCAGAGCAGGCTAGGTGTCTCCTGCTATCTAAAACTGTTGTCAATACAAAATTTCCTTCATAATAGCTAGGTTCAAATGTTTATCCAGTCAGCATGCCTGTTGTGATGTCTGTGCATCTACTGATGTGGCACAAAATATATTTTTTCGGGTCATGTAATAACAGCAATTACTTTCCAAACAATAACAAACGAAGCATTGGACATGGTATAGTTCACGCGCAAGCCCGACATTCCAAGTCCAACTTCCACATCAAACTCATGTTCACAGATATCTGCACATTCATACATAATGTCCACAGCCATGATTCACTTCAAAGCCAAAAAAAATGTGAGGAGAGTTATAAATAAAGAAAAACCTCTACTAGTTCCTCCTACCAGTGCGAGCACAACAAGTCAAGACCATGCATAAATTAATTATATTTTAGTCATTTTTTGTGTTCTAAAATGCCTGCCGGCTCATGGAAGGACGTGTTGCCGGCACACACGCGGATTCAATGAAGGCAGGCGGGGCAGTCTTAAGCTGGTTGCACGTGGCGAGGAGGCGTGCTCAGCCGGGCCTGCAGCGAGTGCGGCTGTCGGTGTCAAAACCGCCGGATCTCGGGTAGGGGGTCCCGAACTGTGCGTCTAGGCAAATGGTAATAGGAGACAAGGGACACGATGTTTTTACCCAGGTTCGGGCCCTCTCGATGGAGGTAAAACCGTACTCCTGCTTGATTAATATTGATGATATGGGTAGTACAAGAGTAGATCTACCATGAGATCAGAGAGGCTAAACCCTAGAAGCTAGCCTATGCTATGACTGTTGTTCGTACTACGCGCTAAAACCCTCCGGTTTATATAGGCACCGAAGAGGGTTAGGGTTACACAGAGTCAGTTACAATGGTAGGATATCTACATATTCGTATCGCCAAGCTTGCCTTCCACGCCAAGGAAAGTCCCATCCGGACACGGGACGAAGTCTTCAATCTTTTATCTTCATAGTCCAGGAGTCCAGCCAAAGGTGATAGTTCGGCTATCCGGACACCCCCTAATCCAGGACTCCCTCAGTAGCCCCTGAACCAGGCTTCAATGACGACGAGTCCGGCGCACGTATTGTCTACGGCATTGCAAGGCGGGTTCCTCCTCCGAATACTTCAAAGATTTTGAACACAAGGATAGTGTCCGGCTCTGCAAAATAAGTTCCACATACCACCGTAGAGAGAATAATATTTACACAAATTCAATCTGCTGACGTATTCCATGGCGCGACATCACACCACGGCCAAGCCTTTATTCAAATCGTTTTTACTGTCCCACCTCAGCGCGTTTAGCGAGGTGGTTTCCTTGGCACGTCTTGTCAAAGCAGAGATCGTGTCCCCTTATTCCGAGATTCTCATCAATACGGGCGTGGGTAACCCAACCGCGCCATTGATTATGGTGCTTGGGAGATAAGCGAGTTTTACCAGGCTGGTGGGATCGCATACTTTCATCCGTCCATATAAGGAGATAAGGATCCCCCTTTTTACCCACTCCTTCTTCATCCTTTGCTCATCCATTTCCACGCACTCGAGCTCCAGCGCCCAAGTCCGCACATCTCTCCTCAACCTTCCCCAGCCATGTCCGGAGGGGGAGGCAAGTGGATGGTCTCCTCCGTCACGGAGGGGCACATTAAAAAGCTGCGGAAGGCCGGATACTTGTCCAGCGACATCGCGCATCGGCTCCCCGACAAGGGGCAGCTTATCCCCACCCCCAGGCCCCATGAGAGGGTGGTGTTCCTCACCCACTGCCTCCGCGGACTAGGTTTTCCACTTCACCCATTTGTCCGGGGGCTCATGTTCTACTACGGCCTGGATTTCCACGATCTGGCCCCGAATTTCATCCTCAACATCTCGGCGTTCATCGTCGTGTGCGAGGCCTTCCTCTACATCCAGCCCCACTTTGGCTTATGGCTGAAGACCTTCAATGTCAAGCCGAAGGTAGTGGGCGGCCGCCAGGCGGAGTGCGGAGGTGCCATGGTGGGCAGGATGCCCAACGTCTTATGGATCGAGGGCTCCTTCGTGGATACCATAAAGGGGTGGTAATCAGGGTGGTTCTACATCACCGAGCCGCGTGACCCTAAATGGGTGGCGGGCCCCGAATTCCGATCTGGCTTCCCTACACAGCTCACCTCTTGGAAAGAGACAGGCCTGACATGGGGTAATTCGGAAGAGCTGACCGGACTCCAAACCTGCGTCCAAAACCTGGTGAACAAGAAGCTAGAGCTTGTCAACGTAGTCCAGGTCATGCTCATCCGCTGGATCCTCCCGTGCTAACAACGGGCCTTCAACTTGTGGGAGCTTGATCCGGCATAGCACCAAACCATGAGCAGGCTCTTCGACACTATGTACGAAGATGCCTGGAAGGTGCTATTCAAGGGCGCCGAGGCTCCCGCATTCGCTACCGAAGATCACGGATTCAGCTCGCAGCGTCAAGCTAGCGAGGTAAGATATTTTACCCTTTACAGGACACTTGTTTTTCATAGTTTGACTCTATGCGGCATCTAAACTCCCTTACCTTTGACAGGCCTGGCAGAAGACGTCTGGGCAGGTTGACTATCCGTCTCCCTTGCCAGAAGACCCAGCGGACGCCCGATTGACGGGGCTGCTGGTTCAGGCACCTCACGTGGTGCCGGAGAAGAAGGCCAAGAAGAAGGCCACGGGAACTCGAAGGAGTTCCCGGCGCCAGGTGTTGTTGGACTCATCGTCCGATGACTCCGAGGTAGACTCCTCCCGCGAAGACGTGGAGGAGGAAAAAGAGGCCTCTCCCCCAGCGGGGGGAGAGAAGAAAAGGAAGGCCGCCCCAACTGGGGAGGCCGGAGGGTCCAACAAGGGAAGTACCCTTCCTCCGGACTACTCCACAAATGTCAACGACGGTGAAGAGGAGTGGCCATCGTGGGCTAAGCCCCTGGCGACATCGTAAGTGTCCGGATACCAGAATAACTCATGGCGTTTCGTTTGTCGTATAGAATCTCCTAACGCCGAATATAACCCTGCAGCCCGCCCAAGGACGGGCTCGACACTTCAATGAGTGGCTCCCTGGCTTCGTCGGACGTGAATAGCACTTCACTTCCGGCTGCCTTCTCTCCTCGCGCTGCGGATGACGCCGAGGTGGGGTCCCAAAAGGGGCCCAGCCAGGAGGAGGAGGTCCCGGAGGCGACGCAAGGCAACCTCCCGGACTCCAGGCACAAGGGGGATCAAACCCCAAAGGGCTCTAAGTCCGGCCCTGGGCCGGACTCCGCACCGGAACCTTCAGTGGTTCTGGAGTTCGGCAGGCGGCCCCTTCGTAAGAAGGGCGAGACTGCAACATCGGTGGCCTCTGTCCAACCGGAGGCACCGGATAATTTGCTGGAGGCGCTTAACGGCGCCTCCATCAATGAGGAGCACCGCACTGTTATGGGTGTGGTGATCCAGAAAGTTTAGTCTGCCAAGAGCGGGCTGACTGAAGCCTGTGCTAGCCTTCTAACAGGCTTTGAGGTATGTATTTAAGATATGTAAAAATATTACCGCATAGACAGTAGCCCCTGATGCTCAGTTTGGTGTTCGGAAAGAAAAGCCGAACTGGGGATCTAAAAAGATGTATGCAGGAGTCTAACATAAGCATGTCAATATGGGGAATGCAGGCTGCGCTGCTGACCTCTGCCACACTGACTGCGGAGGTCAATGCATTGAAGCACAGCCTCGAGCGGTCCGAGAACGAGCTCGGCCTTGCCAAAAAGCAACTCGAGGAAAAGGAAGGTAAGTAATACCTTATGGAAGTATATAAAAGATGTGGTTGCAAAAAATGACAGGAATAACGTGAGAATTGCAGGGGCCACGAACGAGGTGGCGACCCTGAAAGAGGCGTTGTCCAAGGCCAAAAGCAATGCGGCCGTGGAGCACACCGAGCGAGAGAAGCAGGAGGTGCGGGTGGCGGAGGTGCGGCAAGAGCTCCATGCTCTCGTGGAAAACACGAGAGTTCGGAGCGTGACTCAAAGACTCGAGAGTCCGAGCTCGCCTCGGCTCTTGAGATTGCCAAAGCCGCTAAGGCCGAAGCCCAAAAAGCCCTCTAGGATATTGAGGCAATGAAGAAGATAGCGGCGGGTAAGGCATTCTTCATGCAAAGCAAGCACGTGAAAGTGAATTACTTGTTACTTACCCAAATCCAGAGCTCTCCAGGAGCATTCGCAGATCTGCCCCACAGTGTGTCTGACGCTGCGGCATTCTACCGGGCCGAGGAGGGGAGCTCGACGGAGAAGGTGTTCTGGTCTCAGTATGCTAAGGCCGGACACCCGGTGCCCTTGAGCGACCAGCTGAAGCAGCTGGTCGAGCTCCATAAGGTGGCCGAACAGGCCATGAAGGGCCTCATAGTTTGGCTGTGGCCTAAGGAAGCCATGCCTGGGAGCTACTTCGGGCTGGTGAGGCGGCTGGTGGACGCCTGTCCATGGATTGAAGTCGTCAAGTGGTCCATCTGTATCGAAGGTGCCCGTAGGGACCTTGCCCGTGCTAAAGTGCACTGGGGCAAGATGGACGCTGAGAAGCTTGTGACGGACGCTCCACCGCTGGGCAGGGAGTATCGCAAGCCCGAGATGTATTATGCGGGCATCCTGAAGGGTGCTCGCGTTATAGCGGGTGAATGCTCCAAAGATGTAATTTTTGAGTAAACTCGCATTTGTTATCCTGTACGCTTGAAAACTTGTTCATATGCACTAAGCAACGCTTGTGAATTTAAAATATTACCTTCTGTGCGGCTGTTTATTAAATTTGAGAGATGGCGAGTCATCGGCTTCTGCCCCCATGCCGCGAGTGCTGGGGTGTTCGGGATAAACTTGAGCGCTCCTTTTCCCATTCTTGGGTCCTTCGAGGGAGGCGCTCAACGCAACGAACGAGGCAACCGGACTATAATGCTTGAACACTCTCACTTAGCCATAGAATTCTATAATTTTAAATTTCGGCGAAGTCCCTAGTATTCGGAAGACCGAGTTCGGGGCGCTATCCACGCCTGGGCCGGACAAAGCCGACTCCTTGCTCTAAGTGGCATAAGTCTTTAGGGACTCGAATACCTCTCGAACAGCGACCGGCTCTCACCCTATCATGACGGTCAGTTTTAGCTTTCTCCACTGAGGTGCTTAACCCAGCTCAACCGGGGCACAATCGCAGTGGTTCTCCCAGTGCTACCTTAGCTGATATAACGGAACATAAGGTACCAAAACATGGGAGCCGAGCAAACCCAACTATTGACCCAAGACATGATTCGGAGCCGATGCATATAATGCTATAAGTTCGGGGTGCCGCACTTGTGAAAGTGTACGGACTTATCACACCATATTTTGGGGTACTTAAGCCCCTGGTGTATTTGGCCGTACCAAAGTGTACGGATGCAACATGTCATAAGTGAACATATATAGATAAGAAAAAGGAATGCAATAATAGGCAAAAGCTGTGCATTGTTTATTAAAAAAGCTGCGGTAAAAGTAGAACGATACAAATAGTGCGATAAGCAAGGGACGGGACTATTTGACATGTCCCCCTCCAGGAGCGAGCTGCGGGATGATATGTAAAACAAGTATACTGCTCGTTATAGAGACCACCTGGACACTCGACGTAGCTTTCTGCTTCCCTGGCTGTTGCATCGTGTGTTCGGCGATTCTACTGCCGGACAGGGCTTCTTGAGAAAGGAGTCCTGAAACTAAGAGAAAAAAAGAATGACACAATTGGGAGCCCCTGGTGCGGTTGACCCGCATTCTGGGCCTGCCGTGGTCGTGCCCCTCACCCTATGCCCGTGGTATTTCCTGAGCGTAATTATGTACGTGTAGTACTGGTTTCACAATTTCGCGAGGGTTGGAGTTGGGGCCGCATTGCTACGCGTGCTCGGGACGTGCCAGGCGGTCTTGTTGTAGGTTACTCCGGGCGCGCTTGACGGTGTCCGGACGTTTAATAGCCGGACTCAAGAATTGCCTTGAGAGGCTGCTTTGTATTTCCGCCGCGAGGGCCGCCGTATGCTCCTCCATTCGGAGAGAGCGTTCGGTGTTTCCGTTGACCGTAATGACTCCTCGAGGGCCTGGCATCTTGAGCTTGAGGTATGTGTAGTGCGGCACCGCATTGAATTTTGCAAATGCGGTTCGTCTGAGCAGTGCGTGATAGCCGCTGCGAAACGGGACTATGTCAAAGATTAACTCCTCGCTTCGAAAGTTATCCGGGGATCCGAAGACCACTTCAAGTGTAACTGAGCCTATACAGCTGGCCTCTACACCTGGTATGACGCCTTTAAAGGTCATTTTTGTGGGTTTAATCCTTGAGGGGTCCTGATAAAGCAGGTTCAGGCTGTTTCCACCATCCATCAGGACTCTAGTGAGGTGAAACCCGTCAACGATTGGGTCTAGAACCAATGCGGCGAATCCGCCATGGCGGATGCTAGTGGGGTGGTCCCTTCGATCAAAAGTGATCAGGCAGGAGGACCACGGATTGAACTTTTGGGCGACTGGCTCCATCGCATATACGTCCCTTAGTGCACGCTTCTGCTCCCTTTTGGGTATGTGGGTTGCGTATATCATGTTCACCATCCGCACTTGTAGGGGGAAGCCCTTCTATCCTCTATTGTTTGGCGGCCGGGGCTCCTCCTCATCGTCGCTATGCAGCCCCTTGTCATTGTTTTCGGCATTGAACTTGCCTGCCTGCTTGAACACCCAACAATCCCTATTGGTGTGGGTTGCTGGTTTTTCAGGGGTGCCGTGTATCTGGCAAGAGCGATCGAGTATTCGGTCCAAATTGGACGGGCCCGGAGTATTTCTTTTGAATGGCTTTTTCCGCTGACTGGGTTTAGAGCCTCTGAATCTGGCATTGACTGTCGTATCCTCAGCATTATCGCCATTAATGCGGTGCTTGTGCTTGTTGCGACGCGACCTGCCTTTGCTGTCCTTGGTATCCGAATTACCAGGGCTCTTGGTCATGTTGTTACTACGAGCTAGCCAGCTGCCCTCTCCGGCGCAAAAGTGGGTCATGAGTGTTGTGAGGGTTGCCATGGATTTCGGCTTTTCCTGGCCTATGTGCCGGGCAAGCCACTCATCGCGGATGTTATGTTTGAAGGCTGCAAGGGCCTCTGCATCTGGACAGTCGATGATTTGATTTTTCTTGGTTAGGAACCGTGTCCAGAATTGTCTGGCTGATTCCTCTGGCTGCTGAATTATGTGACTTAGGTCATCGGCGTCTGGTGGTCGCACATATGTGCCCTGGAAGTTGTCGAGGAATGCGGCTTCCAGGTCTTCCCAACAACCAATTGACTCCGCTGGCAAGCTGTTAAGCCAATGTTGAGCTGTTACTTTAAGCTTGAGTGGGAGGTATTTGATGGCATGTAGATCATCACCGCGGGCCATGTGGATATGTAGGAGGTAGTCCTCGATCCATACCGCAGGATCTGTTGTGCTATCGTATGTTTCGATGTTTACGAGTTTGAAACCCTCAGGGATTTGATGATCCATCACTTCGTCTGTGAAGCATAGTGGGTGTGCGGCGCCTCTGTATTGGGCTATATCACGACACAGCTCAAATGAGCTTTGTCTACTGTGTTCGGCCCGGCCGGAATTGCCATATCCGGCGTGACGGTTATCATCACGTATCGTGGGGCGACCACACGATCCGTAGATCGATCTTGTTCGCCTTGCCTTGTCCTCCAGTATATCCCGCAGGTCTGGTGCATTTTCCCGCGCCTTGGTATTTTTTGAGCAGCGCTGGGGTGCGGCTTGAGTGGAGGGCCGAGAGGCCTCTCTGTCGCGGCCACGAGGTGGCCGGTCGGTCGTATCATGCGCTGGTGATGTTGGTTTAGGTGCTTCCTCCTCTAATCGGGGTAGCAGCCTGCGTTTTGGGTAACTCTTGGTGGGGCGTTCGAGTTCATACTCTTCGGCCGCAAGGACTTCAGTCCATCTGTCGGCTAGCAAGTCTTGGTCAGCTCTAAGTTGTTGCTGCTTTTTCTTAAGGCTGCTTGCCGCGGCCATAAGCCTGCATTTGAAACGCTCTTGTTCGACGGGATCCTCAGGCACGACAAATTCGTCGTCATCGAGGCTTGCCTCGTCTTCGGAGGGAGGCATGTAATTATCGTCCTCTACCTCTCTGCCTGCCGCTCTCTCATGAGGGTTGGCTTCTCCATCCTCCTGCACTGAGTCCCGCTGGAGGGGGTTGTCTTCGGCACTATCCGGGGTGTTATTGTCTCCCGTGCCGGAATCACCGTTTTTGCTGTGGCGGGATTTAGAGCGGCGCCGCTGACGCCGGCGCTTAGGATGTTTCTTGGAGGGGTCATCCTCCGTTGTTCCATCGCCATTCCCATCTTTTGGGATGTCCACCATGTAAATGTCGTATGACGAGGTGGCCTTCCAGTGCCCTGTAGGCGCTGGTTCTTGGTTGTCTCCTGCATCGTCGTCCATACCGTCGATGTCTTCGGAGTCGAAGTCAAGCATGTCGGTTAAATCATCGACAGTGGCTACGAAGTGGGTGGTGGGTGGGCTTTGAATTTCTTCATCGTCCGCATCCCAACCTTCCCGACCATAGTCCGGCCAGGGCTCTCTTGATAAAGAGAGAGGCTTTAGAGAATTCAGGATGTCTCCAAAGGGCGAGTGCTGAAAGATTTCCACGGCGGCGAATTCCATGACCAGCTCCCAATCGGATTTGATTGGCAGGGGCGCGGAAGGTTCGGAGTTTGGAGAGGAGTCCGACTCCTTGGTGTTACGAGCCTTGCAAAGGACAGGGATGGTGTTCGGCTCAATTGCCGTAGAGATCACAGCCCCCGAGGTGGTGTCCAGCCACCCGTCCTCGATCGGCGCAGTCGGCTCCGAGCTAAGGGTTGGAGCGGACACTGGTGCGGCCTCCAGGGCACTGTTCAGCGGCAGAGCTAGATCATGCCCATAGGGACAGTGCGGCACGCTTGGCTGTGGCTCGAACCCGTCGAAGATCAAGTCTCTGCGGACATCAGCCGTGTAGTTCAAACTTCCAAATCTGACCTAATGGCCAGGGGCGTAGCTTTCAATCTGCTCCAGATGGCCAAGCGAATTGGCCCGCAGTGCAAAGACGCCGAATACGAAGATCTGTCCGGGGAGAAAAGTCTCACCCTGGACCGCATCGTTGTTGACGATCGGAGGAGCCATCGGGCCTAAAGATGATGACACAGAGGAACTCTCAATGAAAGCACCAATGTCGGTGTCAAAACCGGCGGATCTCAAGTAGGGGGTCCTGAACTATGCGTCTAGGCGGATGGTAACAGGAGACAAGGGACACGATGTTTTTACCTAGGTTCGGGCCCTCTCGATGGAGGTAAAACCCTACTCCTGCTAGATTAATATTGATGATATGGGTAGTACAAGAGTAGATCTACCACGAGATCAGAGAGGCTAAACCCTAGAAGCTAGCCTATGGTATGATTGTTGTTCGTCCTTCGGACTAAAACCCTCCGGTTTATATAGGCACGGAAGAGGGTTAGGGTTACACAGAGTCGGTTACAATGGTAGAAGATCTACATATCCGTATCGCCAAGCTTGCCTTCCACGCCAAGGAAAGTCCCATCCGGACACGAGACAAAGTCTTCAATCTTGTATCTTCATAGTCCAGGAGTCCGGCCAAAGGTGATAGTTCGGCTATCCGGGCACCCCCTAATCCAGGACTCCCTCAGCGGCCCTCTTGGCCGGCGCGTCGGTTCAATGCCTGCGCTATGAGAGGTCGCGTCCGTGTCAGAGCAATCACTCCCTCCAGTCCTTTTTTGTTTTGGTATAACAAAATCTCGTTTTCCATTCACATTTTACAAGTAAAATTCGTGGACAAACTGTGACAAAAAGTACGATGGGGACTAGTAAACCAGAATGGAGGTAGTAGTTTTTTAATCAAAGAAGGGTTTCCTCTTCCGATTACTGAAAACCAGCATCTAAATCTAAACCATAGTATTTGCCCTAGAACTACCAGGTTCAACATCTCGTAACATAAACCCATACAACCATACGCCAAGGAGGTACGTAGTACTACGAATTCCATTTTCGCTCCATACCAATCGTTCTAAAAACTACTTACTACTTATAACGTGCCATTTAAAATCGGAACTCTTAACCCCGCTAAAAAATGATATTTTAAATGTGGCTACTCGGTCTGTGGCAACTGGCGAGGCACCGCGCTCCAAGTCGTTCACCTGTGGTCCCGACCATCAACTCCTACAAAGGTGCTCCACCACGTACCCGGTACCCGCGAATGCAGCAATCATGCACCTAGGGTTTTAGGGTTTATTTGTTAACGTCGCCTTTACGTTACCCGGTACCCGCGAATGCAGCAATCATGCACCTAGGGTTTTAGGGTTTATTTGTTAACGTCGCCTTTACGTAACACTCATGTGTGCGAGACAACGAGAGGCCGACTGCGTGCGTGCGCCTCTTCTCTTCGTATATGTACTCCACCGTTTGTCTGGTGTCCAAAAATTTATAATAACTACTAGCAATATGCCAATGCGTTGCCACACGATCAAAGTAGATTAATACATATTCACCGATTTAATAGAAAAAAGTCTAGTTTTGAAATACGTATATCACTAAAAATATGTTATGTTTCACTCAAAATATATTCCTTTGGCGGTTTTGATGAGATAAGGGAGGCATGTTGTTGGTTTCAAGATTCGAGAAGTGGTATATGTCTAATTTCTACTCTTACTAGCAAGATGCCCGTGCGTTGCACGAAACATCAAAATCTCGTGGGAGAAAAGGATGAACGAGGGAAGGCCTTATCTGCAAATGTGGTGAAGAGTGTGGGTAATTTGCCATATTTTCCTTCCTATCCATCAGATATAAATTGGACGACCTACATTGCAGGATGGCAGGCCCACCATCATCACCAACTCTATTTTTTATCCCTACTCTTATAAAAAGCATTGTCGGTGATGATCGTGTGCCTGCCATCCTGCAATATAGGTCGTCCGATCTATATCTGACAGATAGGAAAGAAACTATGGCAATTTTGCAAAATGATACCCACACCCCTCTCCACATTTGCAAATAAGGTCTTCCCTCGTTCATACTTTTCCCCCACAAGATAAACTACTCATACAAATGCATCTTGATGTTCCGTGCAATGCATGGCATCTTGCTAGTTGTTGCAAAAAGCCCATGTGTGTGTGAGAGAGAGGGAGAGTGGAGGAGGACGGAGTGCATGTGTGAAAAAGACACAAGTAGTGTGTGTGTGATAGGTATCAGCTTAAAATGAGGCGATAGTGTGTGTGTGCACGATCGAGAGGGTGTGTCTCAAGAAGAGAAGAAAAAGCTACATAGATACAAGGAGCGAGAGAGAGACATGTATGTGATGGTGGAAGCATGAGTGTGCGGGTGTATAAACCTATCTAGAGGCTAGCTAGTCGATAAATGCTTGTGAGAGAAATACGAGTCGGGGTGCGAAAGCAAGAGTTTTGTGTGTGTGAGAGAGAGACGGTAGTCAGGAAGGGGGGTGGAAGCAGGTGTTGTGTGTGTGTGTCTGAGAGAGAGAGAGAGAGGAGACGGTAGCCGGGGTTGTCTGATCGGTGTCAGTCTAGGATGGAGACGAAAAGGAGACCGCAACAAATGTTGTGTCTACAGGAGAGAGAGAGAGAGAGTAATTTTATTGGTATGAGTCATATGTAGAGACATATAGGGTGTGTGGGAGAATCCCATAGAGAGAAAGACAAAGTGAAAGACGAGTGGAGACTATGTGTGTGGCGGTGAAAAAGAAAGCTTAGGTACCGAGTGATACCAGAGAACAGTAGAGACGTGAGAGATAATGAAAACCGTGTAATGTATAATGAAAGGGAGAGTGTGACACTTCTCAAGGGAGACGTCGAGAGACCATGTTTGCGAGGATAGGAGAAACATGAAGTGAGCGTGCGGGTGAGCTGGAGAAAAGAGAGTGATGGCTACCTGAAGGAGCATGCATGCGAGAGAGATGGGCGTGAAAGGAGTGAACAAAAAAGGGAATCAAATATTTGAATTCGAGATGATGATACATGTAATCCATACTCGAACCAAAATTGATCTATCAAACATGCATACTCATATGAATTCACGCACATCTATGTTATTTAATATGTAGATATTACCGATCCATACATTTTAGTAGAACATAATTTGGTTAAATTTTTTCGAATTCAACCTTAAGATTTTGAGATCGTTGTATTTGTAAATCATATTATACATATAAAGGAGAAGAATTCTTTGCTGTGCTTTCGAAAGTATACATGTAAAAAAATGATGTATATAGAATGTAATTCCAATTGAAAATGGATCCCGCCCGAAAAAAATAGTAGAATACAAACGGGATTCGAATTGAGTTGGCACGGTAAACATGCACTGTGCAAAATTTGAAAGAAGCGGGGAAAGTCACAATAACCGCCCGAAACCAAAATCTGCGAGATGGAAATCACTACTGCGTATCCCTGCCGCGCATAGCCTATCTGCTGGATTTCTATAGGTTTTGATAGGGGTAGGTTTGTAATTTCACCCAAAAGTGACGTAACCGCCTCTCACCCGTATTCATACATGGTGGGCGCCAAAACACAGTGTGCCCTCGGCCGAAATCGACTCCCTCTCCGTTTCATATTCATACATGGTGGGCACCAAAAACAAATTCTCGTCGGCAAATATTCGGTGTATGCAAGATTACCGTCCTATCCCCAACCGACTAATGTTGTTGTGATGTAGTTGAAATTTGAAACGGGGGCTAAGTTTGTAAATTTCCTTGCATTTGAGACAAGCGCACCCTGACTACATGGTTCCCCCTTCCTCTCTACCTCCCCTTTCCTCATTCGTACTCCGTGGGCGCCAAAACACCCTCTCCACCCCACCCTCCTCCGTCCGCCGTCGTCCGCCACCCCGTCCACCGCCGTCCTCCTCCACCATGCCAGAGCTGATACCCCGACGCCGCCATCCACTACAAGAGATCAACCTCTCTCATCCACGCCTTCGGACCGGGATCCTTGCATCCCGTCCTCTCGCTTCATCCCCGTCGTCGTCCACCTTGCCGGCGCTGCTCCTATGACCATCTCATCCACCGCGCCCCGCCGCCACCGTCTACCCTCCTAGATCTGCTTCCACGCCACCGACAGCCATCGCTATCGCAACACCGTCAAATTCTCACCAGATGCGTACACGGCGCCGCACCAGAGGCGGTACTCTTTCGTATCTGCTCAACTTATTTATCGCAGCAAGAAAATACATCGCCACTGCTTTACTCTGATTTCTTGTCTTGGTTGCGAAGTTGCCTTTGTACGATTTGCACCTTCTGATCCGCCATGGCATGCTCAACACTATACTCCCAATGCTTTTGGTTATCCCCTTTTATATTCCACACTAGTTAAATCACAGTAGACTAAATTTCAAAATTGGGTCAGTCGATTTTTCAGAGCTCGCCGGAGTTCGCCGGTGCGATCCAAGGGGCTCGGGTGGCTGTGGGGCCTCGCAGAACGAAGAAAACTCGACGCGGTTGGGGGGTGGGGGTGGCGGAGGAACACAGGCGGTGGGGGCCGGTGGCCCGTGCGGTGTTCTGTATGGGAAGAATCACAGACGAGGAAGAAGAAGGGTTAGGAGACGTAGGATCTTCATCCAACCGCCTGAAATGGTTGAGAGACAGCTGGGAGTTGCATTCTTAATGCGCTCTGGTTCATCATGTGTGGGCACTGCGCAACCAACATTTTATTATCCAAAATCTGCTTGCTCTTCTTTACCATGTTCGATAGAGCTGTGACACAAAATGTAGGACCGACTCCAGCAGACTGTACCCATACTTCACTGGCCACACCACTAGCCCCACCACACAGGACCTGCACTCTAGCAAAAGGTATACCGCTTTCATTTGCCATAGCACCAGCTATACCACAGAAAAATCCCACTCCAGCAAAAAGTGCAGCAAGTCCACCGGCCGAAGACCTATCCAAACTGCAGAGACGGCCAATTCCTGCAGATTGGAACCCCATTCCATTTATTCCCAGTTTAAAAGACAATGCTTTCAATGTTGTTAGGGACTATGTGCATATATTCCCATCATGGGAAGATTATTGTGAAGACAAACATCATTTTCACATCTTCTTGTCCAACTTACGTGTAAGTGCTATTATTCATGGTTATTATTTTCCTGTTTTCTGATGATTGAACACATCAATGATTTACATTACATTGTTGTAACTAGGCGAGGGTCAATCTGGATAGTCATGACACGGAAAGCTTACTTGTGCTTTTCAAGGAAGCATTGCAGCGGTATCTGTGTTACCTGAGGAAATCACACTTTGATGGCAAATCTATAAACGAATTTCCGGTGAAGTCTCATGTGCTAAATTTAGGAGACATTGAATGGAAAAACATTGTTATGCACTGGTCTCGTTCCCAGGATGAGGTACTGTCTATGAAATCACATGACAATTTGAACTTCTACTTTTCCCCATGTGCCTTACGGATCTTGTTTGCAGGAAATCTGCTCGAAGAAGAACTCCGGTTTGAAAAGAACAACGGGATATCACAAATATGCTGCCCGCTGCTTTGCTCTTGTTAGTACCTGTTGTCCTGTATCACTGTACTTGCATACATACCTGGTTCATTATGTGATAGCAGTATGCATGATACCTTGCTTATCAATTGTTCGCTCCAAATTCTTCAGTATCCAATGCCAATGTTTTTTTAGCTCTGCATTGTTCTTGTAAGTACATTCTGTCCTTTATCAGTGTACTTATAATGACAGGAAGTTGTTCATGTACCATCACTCTGCAGCTTATTTTCCTTTGCCCTCCATTTTCTACACATCACATCTATATTTACTCTTACCATAAGGTTGGTACTGAAGAAGTTTAGCTGTGGATTGCTCTTGGCTGATCCTTTTGCCTGTATCGCTGCACTTACATTTATAGCTACTTGGTTATGTAGCATCACTCTTCATCTTATCTTCAATATTCTCCATTTTTTCGTATATTATCACATCTATATTTACTCTTAACAAAATGTAGAATAAAGGCAATGCTTATGAAGAAGATTCTGTGGTAAACTTCTTGAATTGCCCCCCATCAGCATGGACAAGGCCTTTATAGAGCCTATCTTCACCAATAATGTAAGTTTGTCCATCTCAAGCCTTCAAACTTTGTTGTATATATTTGGTTAGGCATGAATGCAACAACTGATTATTTTTGGTGTTTGCATCAAATTGCATGTTTAAAGTTTATTATGTACTCCCTCCGTTCCAAAATAGATGACCCAATTTTGTACTGAAGTTAGTATAAAGTTGGGTCATCTATTTTAGAACGGAGGGAGTAGTTCATAAACAAAAGTTTGTCCTTTCTCAATTTAAGTTTTCAGTTGTACAACCAAGTTCCTTATTCATACCATGTAAATTGAAGTATACAGAGCAAGTGATCTTCTTTTGCACTGCATGTATGCTTCTGTTTTTCATCCATAATCCAGTGGTGTGGTGAACCTACCCACTACAGCACAATGTCATATTCTGCAATGTCTTAACTATGAACAATGTCATATCATTCTACTACTCCCTCCGTCCGAAAATACTTGTCATTGGAATGGATGTATCTAGATGTATTTTAGTTCTAGACACATCCATTTTGATGAAAAGTAATTCCGGACGGAGGGAGTATTATTTAAACCGTCTCTTTATTTGCCAATCTGAAATGGGATAAATTGACAACACACTAACCATTGATACTTATGAGTTCTTGATGTGTAATCCAGTGGTGTCGTGAAGCTGCCAACTCCTTCACAATGTCATTTCCTGCCATGTCTTGACCTGGACAATACCATATTGTGTTAATGCAATTTTAAACTGTGTCGTCAGTAAGAAATGTGATGAATTGTCAGCATTGATACTTTTATGTGCAAAACCTGTCATCTATCTGCTTGTTTATCTCTCAGAGTGAGGAAGATTTAAGTGTTGAACAAGCGCAGTCTCATCATCTTGCTCAGCTGCTTGCGCTGCAGCTCCCCAGCAGGGCTAACCTTTCTTGAACTCTATTGAAGTGCTGTCGGTTTTGTATATTATTTTGTCAGCGTGTTTATTTGCACTGGTGGCAATCTTTGATGCCCAGTGTATGTAATCTGCTGTCTACTTATGCTTTATTATCATAGTGGCGAACTTTGATGCCCAATGGATATAATATGCTGTAATTTCTTTATTGTATAGTCTAGGTTTTTTCTTATTCACGATGCTGCAGTTATTTTACTGTCTTCGCAGTAAACCGGCCAAACCGTAAAATTACGGTACATAATCGGGCCGTCATGCAATCACGATGTAGGCTGGGCCTGAAACGTGCTGAACAGCTAATGGGTCGGCAGCAGCCCGAAATGAACCCCGGCCCATGATTGTGCGAATCAAATCACGGGCTTTGAACAGGACAAAATTGTCTCGGTCCTTCTTTGGCCCAATCAGATATCGGCTGCGAGCAGGCCAGATGCAAATCGGGCCGTAGGTAGGCCCAACTATATGACAGACATTTAACAGGCAAAATTTAATATAGGGCCGAAATGTTAAACGGGTCCTTAAGAGGCCAAAACTAATGCCAGGCCGAATTACTAAGTGGGCCTCTAGCAAGTTGTCCCAAAAGCATAGTGTCTAGTTGACGGGCTGAATCTGATATGGGCCATAATTGAGCCCATAGCCTCTTAAAGGGCCGTACCTGATCTGGGCCGTAATTTGGCCCAGAACATGGTTGGCTTTTAACGGGCCGGATCTCATATGGGCCACTATTAGGCCCGGAACATGGCAGGCCATTAATGGACCGGATCAAATATGTGCCGGAATTTGGCCCAAAACATGGCAGCCAGTTAATGGGCCGGCCTACTAGGGCCCTCAAATTCTTGTGGGCCTACAGCTGGGCCGGCCCGTTAATGTCGACGAAATCTCGTGGGCCTTTAGCCGGGCCAGCCCATTATGATCCGCAAGAATCTTGTGGGCCTTTACTTGGGCCGGCCCATTATGGCAAACAAAAATCTTGCAGGACTTTACCTGGGCCGGCCCATTATGGCCCGCGAAATCTTGTGGGCCGTTAGCTGGGCCAGCCCATTATGGCCCGCAAAATCTCATGGGCCTTTAGTTGGGCCGGCCCATTATGGTCCACAAAATCTTGTGGGCCTTTAGTTGGGCCGGCCCGTTTAAACTTGATGGGTCGGTCCATGTGTCAACATATCATAGGCGCGTCTCGCCCATTGGATGAGTGACACCTGTGCCAGCGCGGACCGGACACATGTCTCCTCCACCCAATGATGATTTTACACATGGAAAATCCCCATTGGTCGGGGCTGTTAACGGGTTATCGGATCCAATACCCGACCCGATAGCTTAACGGTGTTCCGTTACGGTGGATGCCACGTGTCGGTCACCCTTGACGAAAGCACTTCTATGATGTGCGATTTATCGTCATGGAAGTGGACACTTCCGTGATGATAATTTTGGTAATGTCATGGAACACTTCTACGACAGCACAGGTATGACTATCTTGATTCTGTCATAAATTTGTCATGGATGTACATGCATGACAAAAAAACGCGACCTACTATGACAAACACGTATCATCACAGAAGTGTATTTTTTTTGTAGTGCCGCCAAGGAAAAGAACACGGTGCTAACAGTCTTCGAAACTTTCGCCTCAAATAATAGGCGCAAGCGAGCTCATCGAAGCTCCGCTGAAATCTGCCACATGGCAAAAATAAACCCGTGGAACGACACTGCTATAACTTTCAGCGCCAGTGATGAACCTCAATTCCAGACAGTCCGGGCACTAGCCACTTTGGTCCTTAGCCCAATCGTAGACGGCTTCCGGCTCACCAAAGTACTCATGGAGGGCGGAAGCGGATTAAACTTAATTTACGCAGAAACACTCAGCAAGATGGGAATGGATAAAAGCCGCATTGAGCAAAGCGGCACAACCTTCAGGGGAATCATCCCTAGTCGAGAAGCGCGGTGTGCGGGGAAAATCACACTCGATGTGGTATTCGGCACAACGGAGAATTACAGGTCCGAAGAAATCACATTCCAAGTGGCTCCTTTCAGCAGCGGATACCACGCCCTTTTAGGGCGAGACGCGTTAACAAGCTTTCAAGCTATACCCCATTATGGGTACATGAAGCTTAAGATGCCCGGACCCAACGGAATCATCACTCTAGCCAGTGACCCGAACGTCGCACTTCGTGCCGAAAACAAAACCGCAGCACTAGCCGTGGAAGCATTGTCCGATGCCCTAGCAGCCGAAGAACTAACAACGTTGTGTGCCACCGTGGACCGGGACAACGTGATACTCGACAAGCGACCCAAGTCCACCTCATTTAAACCCGCAGACGAGATAGTCAAATTCCATGTCCATCCAACGGACCCCACGAAGATAACTTCCATTTGGACACAGTTGAACCCCACAATGGACGCCGCACTGTGAGACTTCCTACGCAAGAATTCTGACATTTTCTCCTGGCACCCATCGGACATGCCGGGCATCCCACGCAGACTGGCCGAACACAACTTCAATATACTAAAAGGATACAAGCCTATCAAGCAGACTCTAAGGCGGTTTTCAGAGCCCAAACGGCAAGCCATGGGGGAAGAGCTAGCCAAACTACTCGAGGCCGAATTCATCAGAGATATCAAGTATCCGGATTGGCTTGCAAATCTGGCAAACTACTCGAGGCCAGGTCTTTACCGTTCCACGAGAGCATAAAATGAAAAACGAAATAGCCACACAAATCCCTACAGTTTACTAAATAGTTATTATATTAAATATGGTGATAATAAAAATAAATGTTTTTATTCTGAATTTATTACGCGTCTACATCCGCTGGAATACCACTAGGAAATAAACGTTGCTATTTTGATATATTAGAATTCCATCCTGGTTGCTTTATTATGAGCGCTTCTTTGAATTCCCTTGCAAGACTTTTTTATTTCATTAAATGCCTCAGAATTTTAAGCTCTGACGATTCTTGTTGTATGAATAGGGTCCAGAATAGATACATGACGTGCCTATTTGTCGATGATAAATCTACAAGTGGTAGCTATTAGAAACAACAATAAACCATGACAAGCAATGGACAAAATACCTTACTTACCATGTTGCATGATGAGTTGTTCTTATCTATCCCAGGCCAGCTAAAAAAATAAGGTTGCCAACATCTGAATAGTTGCCTTGTTGCAAAACTTTTGATCTCGTGTTGAATCCAACATCATGGACTGACTAAAGAAACATATTTAGAAACATGTTGATACTAACGATATTGAATGAAGAATTATGATAACTTACACAAAATTGTAGATCCATATAGTGTATAGGAGGATATGTGTACAATACTCCCTCGTCACATGCCAGTATACTCACGGAGATGTTAAAACAATCATTGTCCATAGACTGCTCCATGTTAAGTATGCCTCATTCCTTCCTAAAACTGGATGGTAAGAATAATAATAATGTATATTGGCACGATACATATTGATAAATGATACTTACTCTTACACACCCGCATCATAGGTCGACATAATGTAGTTGCGGAGTCCGACAAGTAATTCACATTGATTCATGGGCATGATGGGGATTGGGGCAGGATGGTTGTCTTTGTCTCTGTCAGGTGGATCCTCCAGGAGCTCGAGATGAGAACTAGGTAAAGTTTCTTCGTCGTCATATTGATTGTATATCAGACATACTTTTAGCTTATCTAGTTCTGAATCAAGAAAAATGATAACTATTTTTCCTCGAAAGTGCTTCATATCCTCCTTCAATATATAAATAATTTGATATTATTTTGAGATAAAATAATGAGATAATGGATAAAATTAAAATACATGGGTGAACTGATCTGATACCTAGCTGAAATAGAACCATATTTGCAGCTGATGTATGAGCTCAAAAGTGTATCAAAGCCTGCACGCTTAAGTACATATTGTGTATTGTATTTTTCTACTAACTCTGCTACATGATGGATTATGGATTAGCTTAGGCCCATATAAGACAATAACCCCTGGTTTGTCTCTAAGGCACATGAATGTGCACAACAAGTGGTGAGAAGTTCAGTACCATACTCCTTCATAAGAAGAGTGAGATCTCTTTATAAGGGCTGCTCTACCACTTACTTTTGGGAGCTTGGGAATAGGAGTTGTACACGCGTGCTCCTCCTCCTCCACCGCCCGCCTCGCCTCATCACAAGGCGCATGCATTGCAGGTTGCAGGAATGAGCCAAGCCGAAGTTTATTTTTGCCGGTCGGGAATGGTTAATTAATCTTGGATTAATTAATGAGTTGCTTACGGAAGTTCCACTGTCCGAGACGTTGGACCATGGGCTGTTTGCGGACTCAATCATGGGCCTAAGCCTAGGTCCATCTACCCAACGACCTATATAAGAACATGCTGGCCAGTGGAGTGAACCCTAACTCAGTTTAATCACTCCCTCTCACACAACCCTAGCTGTCACATATTGTTCCTCTCTATGTGTTGCCTCCGCGATCCCATCCTGACAACCGTGTGCACGGTTGGTTGGGAGAGCAGGTTCCTACGGAACCCTGTCGTTCGAGATCCTGCCCAAGAGAACGTCAATAAGGTTTTTGGGTAGCGTCTTGATGATGTTTGCTAGAACTACGTCGGTATTTCCCTAGAGAGGGAGGGATGATGCATCACAGCAATGGTAGGTATTTCCCTCAGTGATGAGACCGAGGTTATCAAACCAATAGGAGAACCCAGCAACACTACGTGAACAGCACCTGCACACAAATAACAAATACTCGCAACCCGGCGTATTAAAGGGGTTGTCAATCCTTTCGGGTAACGGCGCTAGAAATTGGCGAACAGACGTGAGAGAGTTGTAAATATTGATAGATCGAACGCCAAATAAAATAAAGTGCAGCAAGATATTTTTGTATTTTTGGTTTAATAGATCTAAAAATAAAAGCAAACGAAAATAGATCGCAAAAGTAAATATAATAAAGAAGAGACCCGGGGGTCGTAGGTTTCACTAGTGGCTTCTCTCAAGAAAAATAGCAAATGGTGGGTGGACAAATTATTGTTGGGCAATTGATAGAACTTCAAATAATCATGACGATATCCAGGCAATGATCATTATATAGGCATCACGTCCAAGATTAGTAGACCGGCTCCTGCCTACATCTACTACTATTACTCCACACATCGACCGCTATCCAGCATGCATCTAGTGTATTAAGTTCATGGGGAAACAGACTAATGCAATAGGAACAATGACATGATGTAGACAAGATCTATTTATGTAGAAATAGACCCCATCTTGTTATCCTTAATAGCAACAAAACATACGTGTCGGTTCCCTTTCTATCACTGTGATCAAGCACCATAAGCTCGAACCCATCGAAAAGCACCTCTTCCCATTGCAACATAAATAGATCAAGTTAGCCAAACAAAACCCAAATTCGGAGAAGAAATACGAGGCTATAAGCAATCATGCATATAAGAGATTCAAAGAAAATTCAAATAACTTTTATGGATAAAAAGATAGATATGATCATAAACTCAAAGTTCATCAGATCCCAACAAACACACCGCAAAAGGAGTTACATCATATGGATCTCTGAGAGACCATTGTATTGAGAATCAAAAGAGAGAGAGGAAGCCATCTAGATACGAACTATGGACCCGTAGGTATACAAAGAACTACTCACGCATCATTGGAGAGGCACCAATGGACATGATGCACCCCTCCGTGATGGTGTCTATATTGGATCTGGTGGTTCTGGAATTTGCGGTGGCTGGAATTGATTTTTGTTGACTCCCCTAGGGTTTCTGGAATATTGGGGGTATTTATAGAGCAAATAGGCGGTTCGGGAGGCACCTGAGGTGGGCACATTCCACATGGGCATGCCTGGGCCCCTAGGCGCGCCCAGGTGGGTTGTGCTCCCCTCAGAGCACCCCCTAGGTGCTTCTCGGGCCCAGTTGATGTATTTTGGTCCACTAAATTTTTACACAAGTTTTGCTGCGATTGGACTCCGTTTGGTATTGATTTCCTGCGATGTAAAAAACATGCAAAAAATAGCAACTGGCACTTGGCACTATGTCAATAGGTTAGTACCAAAAAATGATATAAAATGACTACAAAATGATTGTAAAACATCCAGAATGATAATATAACTGCATGAAACAATCAAAAATTATAGATACGTTGGAGACGTATCACTTGACACGACTGCTCCCGATCCGTCTTCATCCGCCTCTGCTTCCACTACTTCCCTTGCATCGACTCCATGGGTGACGACCAAGCCGCACAGAAGCAGGCCTCAGCCGATGCTGAGGTTGCCGCCACTGTGTTGGCCTAGCCAACCGGAGGGTATGACTCGTTCTTTCCCTATTTACTCGTTCATGTGTTGGTCTTATATATGATGTTCATAGATGTTTCGGTTCTATGTGATGTACATGCTCACATGCTTAGGTATGAGATGCATACCGTATTTGCAATGCTTACTATTTACTCATGGATTAGATTAGTTAGAAAAGTGCTAATATTTCCAACAATCCAAAAACCTTATTTTAGGAACTTTTCGACTCATGGCTTCGTTGCTACTCTGAATCCGAAAAAGTTTACCAGGACGCATTTTAAGCGTTGGCAGACTAGGACCACCTTGTGGCTCATAGGGATGAACATGTTCTGGGTTGGTGATGTGTCTCCCACGATAATGATTTCTCCTGAACAGGCAAATGCATTTAGGGAGGGAACCACTATTTTTGTCGGAGCCATTCTTACTATGATCGGAGACAAGCTGGATGACGCATATCTATGTATGCGCGTTGCCAAGGATTTGTGGGATGCCCTTGAAGCTAAATTTGGTGTAACTGATTCTGGAAGCGAGTTTTATGCTATGGACCAGTTCCATGATTACAAAATGGTTGATAACCGTTTGTATTGGACCAGGACCATGAGATACAATGCATCGCTAAGGAGTTGGAGCTCCTGAAGTGCGAATTATCGGACAAGTTTGTTGCAGGTTGCATTATTGTAAAACTCCATCCTGGATGGAGGAACTTTGCTACTTCTCTCAAGCACTTGAGACGTGAATTCTCTGTTGAGGATGCCATTGGTCATCTAAGTGCCGAGCAGAACTCAAGAGAAAAGGACTCACACGTGAAAGCAGCAGAGGGCTCTTCTAGCGCCAATATGGTGTAGAAGAATTCCCACAAGTTCAAGGGAAAGAACTCTGTCTAGAAGAATACTACCTTTAAGAAGAAGGGTAAGAAGAAAGATAAAAAGAGAGATGGCTGCTTTATTGTGGTTCAGAGGAACACTGGGCAACCAAGTAAAAGAAGCCAGGACAGGACTCCCAGTCTGTCAATGTCACTCTAAGCAACAATGATGAGGCATTTGGGTATGGTAATCTGTTTATCGTACTGTTAGTTTGTCAGTCCACCGATTGGTGGGTTGACACTGGGGCTAATATTCATGTGTGTGCTAATGTGTCTTTGTTTTCTTCTTACCAGGTGGCATGAGATTGTTCCATCCTGATGGGGAATGGATCACATGCTTCCGTTCATGGTGTTGGCATGGCGGATCTAAAGTTTACTGCGGGAAAGATCGTGCAACTGAAGAACGTGCAACATGTCCCCGCCATCAAGAATAATCTAGTTAGTGGCTCCCTTCTATGTAAAGAAGGGTTTAAGTTAGTATTTGAGTCCAACAAAGTAGTCTCGGTATGGACTATTTGTTGGAAAAGGATATGATTATGGTGGTCTGTTCCGCCTTTCCCTGGAGGATTTCTATAATAAAGTCATGAACCAAATTCATTCTAATGTGAATGAATCTGAGGTTTGGCATTCACATCTTCGTCACATAAATTTCAGTTCTATGACGCGGCTGGTTAAGATGAATCTAATCCCGAGTTTCACTTTAGCCAAAGGCTCTAAGTGCCATGCGTGTGTGCAAGCAAAGCAACCTCGTAAGCCTCACAAGCCTGCGAAGGAGAGACACCTGGCACCACTAGAGCTCATACATTCAGATCTCTGCGAGATGAATGGTGTGTTGACTAAAGGTGGAAAGAGGTACCTCAAAACATTGATCAATGATTCTGCTAGATTTTGCTATGTGTATTTGTTAAATATAGATGATGAGGCTCTACACTACTTTAAAATCTATAAGTCTGAAGTTGATAACCAACTTGAGAAGAAAATAAAAGGAGTCCAGTCTGATCTTGGTGGAGAGTACTTTTCTAATGAGTTCGATTTATTATGTGTGGAACATGGTATTATTCATGTGAGGATGCCTCCCTACTCACCCCAGTTAAACAGGATTGCCGAACAGAAAAACCGTACTCTAACAGATTTGGCTAACGCCATGTTAGATACATTGGGTTTATCCAAGGCGTGGTGGGGGGAGGCAGTATTGACATCATGTCATGTCCTGAATAAAGTTCCCGCAAAGGATAATGAGACTACTCCCTATGAGCAATGGGAAAAGAAAAGAACTACACTCTCTTGCTTGCGCACTTGGGGATGTTTGGCGAAAGTCAATGTGCCAATCCCCCAAAAGTGCAAGCTTGGACCAAAGACCGCGGACTGTGTTATTTGGGTTACGCTAAGAATAGCATTGGCTATAGATTTCTAGTAGTGAAATCCAAGGTACCTGACCAGAAGGTCGGTACAATTATAGAGTCTAAGGATGCTACATTCTTTGAGGATATTTTCCCCATGAGAGATATGCAAAACACTTCTAGACTGGAATCTGATGAGACTCATTAACCTGCCATTCCAATGGAATAGTATGAACACAAAAGTGATGAAACTTCCTCGAAGGATGACAAGGAAGCTCCTGTTAGGAGCAAGAGACAAAGGACTGCAAAGTCTTTTGGTGATGATTTCCTAGTGTACCTCATGGATGACAACACTCCTAGTTCCATTTCAGAAGCTTATGCATCTCCGGATGCTGACTATTGGAAGGATGCGGTTCATAGCGAGATGGATTCCATCTTGGCTAGTGGGACATGGAAGATCATTGATCGTCCTTAGGGTTGCTGATACGTCTCCAGCGTATCTATAATTTTTTATTGTTCCATTCTATTATATTATCATTCTTGGATGTTTTACAATTATTTGTAGTCATTTTATATCATTTTTTGGTGCGAACCTATTGACATAGTGCCCAGTGCCAGTTGCTATTTTCTGCATGTTTCTTTACATCACAGGAAATCAATACCAAACGGAGTCCAAACGCAGAGAAACTTCTTGAGGATTTTTTTGGGCCAGAAGACATGTAGTGGGCCAGGAACACACCTGAGGGGAGCTCTGAGGGGAGCACAACCCACCAAGGCGCGCTTGGGGGCCCAAGCATGCCCCGGTGGGTTGTGCCCACCTCGTGTGCCCCCTGAACCGTCTCTTTGCTCTATAAATACCCCAATATTCCAGAAACCCTAGGGGAGTCGACGAAAATCAATTCCAGCCGCCGCAGAGTCCAGAAACACCAGATCCAATCTAGACACCATCACGGAGAGGTGCATCATGTCTATTGGTGCCTCTACGATGATACATGAGTAGTTCTTTGTAGACCTACGGGTCCGTAGTTAGTAGCTAGATGGCTTCCTCTCTATCTCTCTCTGTCTCTCTCTCTCTCTCTCTCTTGATTATCAACACAATGGTCTCGTGGAGATCCATATGATGTAAGTCTTTTTGCGGTGTGTTTGTTGGGGTCCTATGAACTTTGAGTTCATGATCAGATCTATGTTTTTATTGATGAAAGTTGTTTGAGTCTTCTTTGATCTCTTATATGCATGATTGATTATAGGCTCGTTTTTGTTATCCGATGTTTGGGTTTTGTTTTCCCAACTTGATCTATTTATCTTGCAATGGGAAGAGGTGCTTTGTGATGGATTCGATCTTATGGTACTTGATCCGAGTGATAGAAAGGGAAATGACATGTATGTATCGTTGCTATTAAGGATAACAAGATCGGGTCTATCTCTACATAAATAGATCTTGTCTACATCATGTCATCGTTCTTGTTGCATTACTCCATTTTCCCATGAACTTAATACACTAGATGCATGTTGGATAGCGGTCGATGTGTGGAGTAATAGTAGTAGATGCAGGTAGGAGTCGGTCTACTAATGTTGGACGTGATGCCTATATAATGATCATTGCCTGGATATCGTCATGATTATTTGAAGTTCTATCAATTGCCCAATAGTAATTGCTTTCTCACTTTTGTTGTTTTTCTCAAGAGAAGCCAATAGTGAAACCTACGGCCCCCGGGTCTCTTTTCATCATATTTGCCTTCACGATCTATTTTCCTTTGCTTTTATTTTCATATCTATTAAACAAAAAATACAAAAATACCTTGCTGCAATTTATTTGTTCCGCGATCTATTTATCTTATGTATCACTTTTACCTCACGTTATTTTCCTATCTTGAGGCACCATACCCAAAAGGGATTGACAACCCCTTTAACACATCGGGTTGCGAGTATTTATTATTTGGGTGCAGGGACTGTTTACATAGTGTGAGGAGGTTCACCTACTGGTTCGATAACCTTGGTCTCATTGCTAGGGAAACACCTACCGTTGCTATACTGCATCACCCCTTCCTCTTTGATGAAATACCGACGTAGTTCTACCAGACATCAAAATGAATTTCTGGCACCGTCGCCGGGGAGGATCTTCAATAGCAACTAGGTTCCTAGTCACGATTCTCATCTCCTTGCAATTTACATTATTTTCCATTTGCCTCCAGTTTTCCTCTCCCCCACTTCACACAAATTTGTCGTCTTATTCGCCCTCTTTTTCATTCGCCATTTTCTTGTCAGGTCTGTTTTTGAGTGCAATCTTGTTGCATAGTCATCATGACTCAAGAGAACACTAATTTGTGAGATTTCTCAAATACGAAAAATAATTATTTTATTAGCACTCCGATTTCTCCTCCCGCCACTAGTGTGGAGTCTTGTGATATTAATATTGATTTGCTGAATCTTGTCATGAAAGATCAATTTATTGGTACTCCTGATGAGGATGTCGCATCCCATCTTAACCCATTTGCGGAATTATGCGATATGCAAAAGAAAAAAGATGTGGACAATGATGTTGTGAAGTTGAAACTATTTCCGTTTCTTTGCGAGGTCGCGCAAAAATTCGGTTTTCTTCTTTGCCTCGCAATAGTATGATTCTTGGAACAAGTGCAAGGATGCTTTTATCACTAATTTTTTCTGCTCGCAAAAATTATTTCCCTTAGAACCCAGATCATGAATTTTAAGAAACTTGAACATGAGCATGTTGCACAATCTTGGGAAAGGATGAAATTGATGCTAAGGAATTGCCCAACTCATGGGTTAAATCTTTGGATGATCATACAAAATTTTTATGCGGGATTGAATTTTGTTTCCCGTAATCTTTTAGATTACACCGCGGGGGGTACTTTTACAGAAATTACTTTGGTTGAAGCTACTAAATTGCGAGACAATATTATGGCAAATTACACACAATGGCATACCTAAAGAGCTCCTACTAGTAAAAAGGTCAATTCGGTAGAAGAAATAAATTCTTTGAGTGAAAAAGTTGATGCTCTTATGAAGTTGGTTGCTAATAAAAGTGCTCCTAGTGATTTTAATGATGTGCCTTTGTCTACTTTGAGTGAGCAAAATAGTGATGCCACAGATGTGAATTTTGTCTCGCGAAACAATATCAATAACAATCCTTATAGAGGTAATTTTAATCCTAGGCCTTTTCCTAGTAATTCCTCTAATAATTATGGCAGTCCTACTTCTAATAATAATAGAAACACCTCTGATCTTGGGAACAATATTAAAGAATTTATCTATACTAAAAAATCTTTCAATACTTCGATAGAAGAAAAGTTGAATAAAGTTGATGATTTGTCTAGAAGTATTGATAGAATTTCTCAGGATGTAGAAACTCTTAAGATGAACATTTTCGTGCCGAAAGTTGAAGAATCAATTAAACCTCTTTATGTTTCTATGGATGAAAGTAAGAAAAGAACCGCTATGCTTAGAGCTAAAAGAGAATTTTTAGAAAGGGTGTTTTCTAGTGATTACTTTCATAAAAGTGATGAAGATCTTAAAATGATTAGTGTTTCTTCTACTAATTCTTTGTTTAGTAAAATTAAGATTGATGAAAAAAGGACTGGAGAAGAGTCAACTTTAGTTAGAAGGAAGGCGTCCCTAGGATTTGGAGGGTGAAAATCTTGTTGAAATTTTTGATAAAAGTGGGTTTGAAGAGGTCAAGACTTTAACTAGTGATGTGCCCACTATTTTGGATTACAAAGACTTTACTTATGATATTTGCTCTTTTATTGACTATATTTCTTAGTTGCAATCCATGATAAATTCATCCCATGCTTACGAACAAAATAAAGCTTTTACTAAACATATTGTTGATGCCATGATGAAAGCTTTTGAAGAAAAGTTGGAATTAGAAGCTTCAATTCCTAGAAAATTGCATGATGAGTGGGAACCTACTATCAAAGTCAAGATTAAAAATTATGAGTTTTTTTCTTTATGTCACTTGGCTGCTAGTGTTTCTACAATTCCGAAATCTGTATGTGATGTGCTTGGTCTTACCAATATTGAAAAATGCTCTTTAAATTTGCACTTGGTAGATTCTACTATTAAAAAGTCTATGGGAAGAATTAATGATGTTCTTATTCTTGCAAATAGGAATTATGTGCCCATAGATTTTATTGTTCTTGATATTGATTGCAATCCGTCTTGCCCAATTATTCTTGGTAGACCGTTTTTACGTACTATCGGTGTCGTGATATATATGAAAGAAGGAAATATTAAATTTTAATTTCCACTAAGGATGGGAATGGAACACTTCCCTAGAACAAGAATTAGGCCACCTTATGAATCAATCATGAGGGTATCTTATGGATATAGAAATAAAGATGACAACACTTAGATCCTATGTGTTATGCCTAGCTAGGGGCGTAAAACGATAGCGTTCGTTGGGAGGCAACCCAACTTGTATCTTTTTGCTTTTTGGTTTTCTTGCTGTTTTCAATAAAATAACCAATTATATCTCTGGTTAGATGTGTTTCTGTGGTTTAAATTAGTGTTTGTGCCAAGCAAGGCCTTTGGGGTGATTTGGGTGAAAGTTGATTTGATCTTGCAGAAAAACAGAAACTTTTGCGCTCACTAGATTATTTATCATTTTTAACATAAGAGTGCTTTTGAGTGGTTTTTTTGTAGAAGATTAATAGACAAATTGCTCACGTCAAACTATTTTTTACGAATTTTTGGAGTTAGAGAAGTATTCGAAATATTCAGATTGCTACAGACTGTTCTGTTTTTGACAGATTCTGTTTTCTTTGCGTTGTGTGCTTGTTTTGATGATTCAATGGTTTTCTTTGATGAGTTTTTGCCATAGAAAAGTTGGAATACAGTAGATATAATTCAAAAAATAATAAGAGTAGGTTTGCAACAGTACATATATTAGTGGTTTGCTTTCTTATACTAACGAATCTCATGAAGGTTTTGTTGCGTTTTGTGTGATTGAAGTTTTCAAGTTTTAGGTGATCTTACGATGGGTGAAGGAATAAGGATTATCAAAAGGCTAAGATTGGGGATTACCGAGTGTCGATGTCAAAACCGGCGGATCTCGGGTAGGGGGTCCCGAACTGTGCTCCTAAGGCTAATGGTAATAGGAGGCGGGGGACACAATGTTTACCCAGGTTCAGGCCCTCTCGATGGAGGTAATACCCTACTTCCTGCTTGATTGATCTTGATGATATGAGTATTACAAGAGTTGATCTACCACGAGATCATAGAGGCTAAACCCTAGAAGCTAGCCTATGATTATGATTGTTCTTGTCCTACAGACTAAACCCTCCGGTTTAGATAGACACCGAAGGGGGCTAGGGTTACACAAAGTCGGTTACAGAGAAAGGGATCTACATATCCGAATTGCCAAGCTTGCCTTCCACGCAAAGGAGAGTCCCACCCAGACATGGGACGAAGTCTTCAATCTTGTATCTTCATAGTCCAACAGTCCGGCCAAAGTATATAGTCCGGCTGTCCCGAGGACCCCCTAATCCAGGACTCCCTCAGTAGCCCCTGAACCAGGCTTCAATCATGATGAGTCTGGCGCGCAGATTGTCTTCGGCCTTGCAAGGCGGGTTCCTTCTCCGAATACTCCATAGAAGATCTTGAACACAAGGATCGTGTCCGGCTCCACAAAACAATTTCCACATACCACCGTAGAGAGCACAATATTCCACAAATCTAATCTGCTGACAACTTTTCATAGAGTGACATCACACCGCGGCCCGGTCATTATATGAACCGTTTTTTCCCAGCCTGCTACTGCACGTATTGCGAGGCAGTTTTATTGGCACTTCTTGTCGAAGCAGAGATCGTGTCCCCCTTATCACGGGATTCTCATCAATACGGGCGTCGGTAACCCAATCGTGCGGTTAGTATGACTCCTCGGTTTTAGGAAAGTTCCAAACGGCCACGCGGAGGACGCTTGATATTCACCCTCTTTATAAAGAGGTCCAGACCCGTCCTTCTCTTTCCACGCCCAATCCTTCCCTTCCCCTACCTCGAGTTCCAACACCCAAGGTTCAGGCTAAGCGCTTCGGACCTTCAATCATGTCCGGAGCCAACCTTCAAGGCGAGTGGATGGCCTCTTCTGTCATCAAGGAGGACATCAAGAAGCTTAGGGAGGCTAGGTATCTGACCGCAGAAATTCCCCACAGGCTACCTGCTCAAGGGCAGGTTATCCCCACTCCCGAACCCAATAAGAGTGTCGTATTTGTTTCCCACTTCCTTCGAGGGCTTGGCTTTAGTCTTAATCCCTTCGTAAGAGGGCTCATGTTCTATTACAGGCTAGATTTCCATGATCTAGCTCCGGATTCCATCCTTCACATCTCGTCGTTTATCGTCGTGTGTGAGGCCTCCCTCCGCATTACCCCACACTTTGGCTTGTGGCTCAAGACCTTCAATGTGAAGCCGAAGATGATCGATGGGCAACACGCAGAGTGCGGAGGTGCTATAATAAGCAAAGGTGCCGACGCCCTATGGCCAAAGGGCTCCTTCCCGGAGGTGTCCGACTTATGGCAACGGGAGTGGTTCTACATCGCAGCACCCCATGGTACAAAGCGGGCGGCCGCCCCAGCCTTCCGCCCGGGCCCTCTACCCCAAGTGGAGTCATGGGTCAACAAAGGGCTAGATTGGGGGCCAGTAAATGACGTGCTGACATTGCAAAGCCGCATCCGAGATCTCCTCAAGAGGGATGTCAGTGTCGTCAAAGTGATTCAGGTAATGCTAGTTCGTCGGGTCCTGCCATGCCAACATCGATCTCTCCGTATGTGGGAGTTCAACCCGGAAGGACCGCGAACTATTCAACACTTCTTCAGCGTGACACTCGAAGTGATGTATCGATTGTTCTTCGGATCACGAATAAAGTGTCCGGACACCACCGAGGATGCGGGCCTGAACTGCAACTGTCCAGATACCCAAGTAACTCCACGACCGAAAATGCTATTATTTGTCACAATATCATTCTGAAAAATTGCCCTCGCCCAGGATTGGATAAGAAAGGCAGAGAGGATCAGGTGTTTGGCCCCTCTTCCCGAAGGTTCGCCTCATCTTGTACTAACCAGGATGCTGGCTCTCGCACCCTATCAAGTGCCATCAGGAGAGGACGAGGGAAGGAATAGAGAAGCCCAAAGCGGGCTTCATACATACCCATCCAAACCGGGGGAAGTAGTGCCTCCATGAAGGAGGATGATCGAGGAGGCGAGTCTAGAATCCCCTCTCCCCACGGGAAGAAAATGGGCGCTCCTGAAGATTTGGAAGCGGAGGCTTCGAAACAAGGGAAGAAACCTTCGCCAGGGGGCCCTGCCCCGGAGGGCGTCCTTACTGCACATCGCCCGTAAGGGGGCCAGCCATCAACCGAGCTGTAAGTGAACAAAAGCACTTTGGTAAATATATCCTGCCTTATCTCTAAGAATAATAACCGAGACATATATTTTGTAGTCCGGCTCGTAGCCCTCCTCAATAAAGTTCATCTTCGGGGACCTTCTTCTGGAGATGATGGAGAGCGAAGTGCCTCCTCCTGCCTCCCCGCCTCATGGGCCGGATGACCCCGAGGTGTCGTCGCGGAGGATTTCTCCTGATCCGCAAAGGCCAGAAGGTATCTTTTCAGCCGCCCGAAGCCCGGAGTATTCGACTCCTAAGGAGAACAAAAAAAAGAGCCCGAGACTGTCTGGTGTACAACGGGACACGTTGATGGATCTTTTGGAGCAAGCGGCTATCTCAGAGGCACATCGTACCTTAATGGGTCGGTGGTTGAGAGGATCTCATCCGCCAAAAGCGGGTTGAATGAAGCTTTTGCGAGCCTGCTAAGAGGCTTTGAGGTACACAAAGTAATATATATATATTTGACTATGCCGCACATGCTAGGTGTGTTCTGTATAGGTAGTAGCCCCTGAGACTCTGATTGTCGTCCAGTGGCGGCAAACAGAGGATCATAGTCTCAGGTAATGATAGCGCTGCTTTCATGCGCAGGCGGCTGAGGGTCCGGTGGCTGACCGGACTGCTGATTTTGCCGAATTCAGGCGGCAGCTTGACGTGGCGGATGCGGACATCACACTTGTGAACAAGCGGCTTGACAAGGCACAGGGTATGTATATTCGGGTGGTCAGTAATTATTAAGAGGAGCATGATGCTAGTATCTATAATATGCTTTGACTGCAGATGGGGCTGCCACCATGGAGACCCTTCGGGCAGAACTTGCCCGAGCCAAGGAACAAGCCAAGAAGAGTGATGCGGTCGCCCTGAAGGCAGCCAAAGAGTTAAAAGCCGAACAGGCTGCTCATTGCCTGAGTGAAGAGAAAATAGCCAACATGGCTCTTGAGCTACAGAATGCCGCCAGCCGCTATGAGCTCCTTGAAAGGGAAATCGAAGCGAAGACGGCTGACCTGAAGAAGGCCCTGGAAGCAACCAAGGAAATGCGCTCTAAAATCAGAGTGGCGCAGGAGGAGCTTCGTCAAGCCGGAGATATCGCGGCTGGGAAGCGATTCTTATTGCGGACGAAGTTCGGTGATCCGAAGTATGCCCCTCTGGATCAATTGTGGAGTTCGGTAAATGCATACTTGGATTCAGCAAAGAGTGCTACTGATGCGACTGAGTATTTCAATGGTCAAAAAGATCAGGAGGTGGAAAGATTGTTCTGGTCGCAGTTCAGTAATCCAAGGCGTCCGCTGCTGTTGAATGAGCAAATGGCCGAGTGGGCCAAGATCCATAGGTTGTCCAGGCTTCCCGTGAAGTCTGTCGTGGATCATCTTTGGCCGAAGGAACCGAGTCCGGATAGTTATTTTGGTTTAGTGCAACGATTTCTTCATGCTGTGCCACATATCGATGCTGTCAAGAGGTCGGCGTGCATAGAGGGTGCGCGGATGGCTCTTGCCCGTGTTAAGATATACTGGGCGGAGATGGAGGCCACCGCTGTTGCAACCAGGGGTCCGCCCGGGGTTCAGAACTCGCCCGAGCACTATTTTGAAGAACTCCTGGAAGGTGCCCATTTAATAGAGGCTCAGTTCTCAAAGAGT
The DNA here is from genome assembly GCF_018294505.1 of Triticum aestivum. NCBI lineage: Eukaryota > Viridiplantae > Streptophyta > Magnoliopsida > Poales > Poaceae > Triticum > Triticum aestivum. The sequence continues at coordinate 284,044,966 of NC_057801.1, read as the reverse complement.
ACCATGTTCCAATGACATGTATCTTGATTGTAAAAACAATGCTATTTTGATTATAAAGGTTGTATTTATACTTTTGCCCATAAAGTATTATAGTGCCTCCTGTGCGGCCGTTTATGTATGTATGTATATAACCTGAAAGTTTACAGTCGTCGGCTTCAGCCCCCACGCATATAATGTGGAGGTGTTCGGTAAAGCACATAGTCACACTTGATCCAACGTCTTGGTCCGTTTGAGGAGGTGATAGCACGATGAACAAGGCAATTGGACTATATAGCTTTAACACTTTCACTTAGCCATAGGAGTTCGACGGTGGGGCTACTATATAGCCCCTCGTACTTCTATGGTCATCCAAATACGGTGCGCGTACATACTTGACCAGGAAACCGATCCTTCGTTAATGCGGAGGAACCGCAAAGATTCCGCTGAGTCATCGAGTGGTTGACCAGTCTCTCGCTTTATCATGACAGTCAGTTTTCGGCTTTCTCTACTGAGGTGCTCATCCAGGTGAACCAGGGCACAGTCGCAGAAGTTCTCCCGGTGCCACCTTAGCCGATAGAGCGGAACGTAAGGTAGCAAAACACGGGAGCTGGGCAAACCCAACTATTGACCAAAGACATGATTCAGAGGTGATGCATATAAGGCCAAACTCGCGACGCCGAACACTCTCGAAGGTATTCGGACTTTAATACATATACTTGGCTGAGAATCGCCCTCGATAATGAGCACTGAATATCCAGGTACGTGCATTGATCTAGCGTTACAAAATGCCAATAACGCCAGTATCCCTCTCGGTCATTTTAAGTGCATGGAGGGTGTGAAGCAACAAGAGCCAATAGAAAAGGTTTACACAGGGTATTAATCTAAAAAGAAACCTTTGAACGGGGCCCTACTGCACGTCTGCGCCTTTTGTCTCCGTTGTGTCATATCCTGGAAGGGTGTTGCATGATGATCATCCGTAAAAAAAGAGAAAACCCAGGTGAAAGAATCTGATGTGATTGTGCAAAAAGTTGGTTATTCTTAATGAACCATAAAAATGCAATCTATTATTGTACTAATAGGGTCAAGCCGAATTATGGGCCCTTTTACATGCAGCCAGCCCCTAGCACCACATATGGGGGGTATATTCCTCGACCCAAGCTCAGGTTTATCTGGGCTGCTACAACTAGTGGTGGACCGGACACGTCTAGCCGTGTCCGTGGTCTTTATGACCGATCATTTTTTCGTATTGGGGAGGCCATTCAGTGGTTCGGCTGCTAGAGCCGCCACATACTCTTCCGCACGTAGGGAACGCTCTGTATTTCCGCTGATTGTGATGACGCCACGTGGACCGGGCATCTTAAGTTTAAGATAAGCGTAAAGAGGAACTGCATTGAAACGAGCGAAGGCCGTTCTTCCGAGTAGTGCAAGGTAGCCCCTTCGAAATGGAGAGATGTCGAAGATTAGTTCTTCGCTTCAGAAGTTGTCGGGAGAGACGAATACAACCTCTAATGTTAGAGAGCCCGTACAGCGGCCCTCTACGCCTGGTATTACTCGTTTAAAGGTAGTACTGCTTTGGTTGATTCTTGACGGGTCTATCCCCATTTTGCGGACAGTGTCCAGATATATCAGATTAAGACTACCACCCCGTCCATAAGGACTTGGGTGAGATGGTATCCTTCAATTATTGGGTCGAGCACCAAGGCAGACAAACCTCCATGCCGGATACTAGTCGGGTGATCCCTACGATCGAAAGTGATCGGGCAGGCCGACCATGGGTTGAATTTGGGGGCGACGGGTTCAACAACGTATACGTTTCAGAGTGCGCATTTGCGCCTCCTCTTCGGTATGTGAGTTGCGTAAATCATGTTGACTGTTTTGACCTCTGGTGGAAAATTTTTCTGTACCCCAGTGTTCGGCTGGCGAGGCTCATCCTCGTCTTCACTTGGCGTCTCCCTCCCCTTGTGTTCGGCGTTTAGGTTGTCGGCCTGCTTGAAGACCCAACATTCTATGTTGGTGTGATGTGCAGGTTTCTCGGGGGTGCCATGGATCTGACGTAGTCTATCTAGGATTTTGTTTAGGCTAGACGGTCCATCTCTGCTGCCTTTAAATGGCTTTTTCCGTTCACCAGGTCGAGAGCCCCTGAATCCGGCATTCACCACCGTGTTATCTGGGCTGTCTTCATTGTTTCGACGCTTGTTTTTATTGCGTTGCGTCTTCCAATTGCCGTCCCTGATTTCGGATGTGCCTGGGTCGCTGGTACCGCTGCGGGCCAACCAACTGTCCTCGCCCGCGCAGAAGCGGGTCATAAGTCTTGGTAGGACCGCCATTGTCCTCGGTTTTTCCTGGCCGATGTGTCTGGTGAGCCATTTGTCCCGAACACTATGCTTGAAAGCCGCTAAGGCTTCAGCATCCGGGCAGTCGACGATTTGATTCTTCTTGGTGAGAAATCTGTTCCAAAGCTTACGGGCTGACTCTCCAGGTTGTTGGATTATGTGACTTAGATCGTTTGCATCCGGAGGTCGGACATAGGTCCCTTGAAAATTAGCCCTGAAAGCATCCTCAAGTTCCTCCCATCTTCTGATTGAGTTTTCGAGGAGGCTCTTCAATCAGTGCCGAGCTGGTCCTTTCAACTTCAGGGGCAGGTACTTGATGGCGTGGAGATCATCTCCACGGGCCATGTGGATGTGAAGGATAAAGTCCTCAATCCAGACCCCAGGGTCTGTCGTTCCATCGTATGCCTCTATGTTCACGGGTTTGAATCCCTCTGGAAATTCATGATCCAACACCTCATCGGTGAAGCACAGGGGGTGCGTGCCACCCTTGTATTTGGATTTGTCATGGCATGCTGTCAACGGTTGTTGTGTTCGGTGTTGATTCCGAGCCGGTACTCGAGCAGTGTAATTGTTTTGGTGGTTGTGATCCTGCGCTGGAGCACGCTTCCTAGATCCATAAATTGACCTGGCCATACCGGCTTTTTTGTCCAGGTGCTCACGTAAATCATGCGCTGACTTGTGTGCGGCGTCATTAGCTGCCCTATCGCGACCACGGGGTTGTTGGTCTGGCGGATCGGCCGTATTAGTTTTTGGTGGAATAGGCTCTGTAGCCTCATCGTCAAATTCCGGCAGCAACTTGTGCTTTGGGTAGCTCTTTGTGTAGCGATTGCCGCCGTGTTTTTCTTTAGTGTCGAGCGCTTTGTTCCATCTGCGGTTGAGCGTATCCTGCGCGGCCTTAAGCCTTTATTCCTGCTTCTTCAAGCTCCTCGCGGTGGCGATAAGCCTTCTTTGGTGGTTCTCTTGTTCCAATTGCCTTTCTGGGATGATGAGTGCACCATTGTCCGGACTGTTCTCCTCTCCGGAGACAGGTTTATGAGTTTTATCTCCGCCATCGCTATGATCGGACAGCGGCCCCGGACTATGTTCGGCGTCACCTGGCTCATCCTGCTCCATCAATGGGTCTATGGGGTCGTTGTTGCCTTTAGAGTCGGTAGGGGTATTATTCTTCCTTGCGCTATTATCGTTGTTTTTGCTATGGTGGGATTTGGAGCGGCACCGACGTCGTCGCTTTGGCTGCTTTTCAAGAGGACTATCCTCTGTTGTATCCTTCCGTTCCTCGCCGTTGTTTTCTTGGGGTGTGTCCACCATGTATATATCATATGATGAGGTGGCTGTCCAGCGACCTGCAGGCGGTGGTTCCTGTTCCTCTCCAGCATCGTCGTCCATACCGTCGATGTCTTCGAAGTCCAAATCAAGCATGTCGGTTAAGTCATCGGTAGTGGCTACCAAGTGGGTGGTGGGTGGGAGGCAAATTTCTTCGTCATCCGCTTCCCACTCAAGCCGGACATAGTTCGGCCAAGAGTCTCCTGACAGGGAGAGAGATTTCAGTGAATTTAGCACGTCGCCCAAGGGTGAGTGCTGAAAGATATCCGCGGAGGTAAACTCCATGATCGGTGCCTAATCAGATTCGATAGGCACGGATGCGCGTGGATCGGAACCTATGGCCGGAGACGAGTCCGAGGGTCCGATGACACAGATCCCTTTGGAGGTGAAGTCTGTGTTCGGCTCTAGCACCGATGAGTTTGCGGCCTCCATGGCGGGGTCTATCCACCCGTCCTCAGATGGCGCAATCTGCTCCGGATCTAAGGCCAGGGCAGCTGGATGTGTGTTCTCCTGAACAGCGTCTGATGGCAGATCTGAGTCATGCTCATCGTGACTATATAGAGCACGTGTCATGGGCTCGAATCCGTCGAAGATCAAGTCTCCATGGATGTTGGCAGTGTAGTTCAAGCTTCCAAACCTGACCTGATGGCCAGGGGCGTAGCTATCGATCTGCTCCAGATGGCCAAGCGAGTTGGCCCACAGTACGAAGCCGCCGAATACGAAAATCTGTCTGGGGAGGAAAACCTCACCCTGGATCGCATCATTGCAGATGATTGAAGGAGCCATCAAGCCTTATCGTGACGACACAGTGGAACTGCCAATGAAAGAACCAATGTCGGTGTCAAAACCGGCGGATCTCGGGTAGGGTGTCCCAAACTGTGCGTCTAAGGCTAATGGTAACAGGAGGCGGGGGACACAATGTTTACACAGGTTCGGGCCCTCTCGATGGAGGTAATACCCTACTTCCTGCTTGATTGATCTAGATGATATGAGTATTACAAGAGTTGATCTACCACGAGATCGTAGAGGCTAAACCCTAGAAGCTAGCCTATGATTATGATTGTTCTTGTCCTACGGACTAAACCCTCCTATTTATATAGACACCGGAGGGGGCTAGGGTTACACAGAGTCGGTTACAGAGAAGGAGATCTACATATCCGAATTGCCAAGCTTGCCTACCACGCAAAGGAGAGTCCCATCCGGACACGGGACGAAGTCTTCAATCTTGTATCTTCATAGTCCAACAGTCCGGCCAAAGTATATAGTCCGGCTGTCCGAGGACCCCCTAATCCAGGACTCCCTCACCGAGGCACCCCAAGGTAATATTCAAATAAGTAGCAAGCAACTAAGCTTGGGGATGCCCTCGAGTGGCATCCCCGCTTTCTTCTAACAACCATCGGTATTTTAGTTGTAGCTATATTTTTATTCGTCAGATATTATGAGTTTTTCTTTGTGTTTTAAGTCTTGAATCCTTACTGAATACACCTTTTTGAGAGAGCCAAAAATTATGCTATGCTTGCTCCTATGCTTCACTTAAATTTTTAGAGCCATGGATTTGCTCTAGTGCTTCACTTATATCTTTTTGAGCACTGTGTGCTTTGTTATTTTTGAAGAAATGCTCTCATGCTTCACTTAGATTTATTTGGGAGTTAGTAAAATTTTCAGAAATTCCCTCTTGCTTCACTTATATTATTTTGAGAGAAAGAAAAATTATGCTCATGATCTTCACTTATATTTGTTTGAGCTTATAAAAAACAACATGTGAAAATAGTCCCAAAGTGATAGATATCCAAGGAGGATATTATAAAAACTTTCATGAAGATCATTGGACAAAATAAACTTGATTCTTAGTAATGGTTTTGAGATATGACGATATGATATGTGAGCCATGTTGATGAGTAATTGTGCTCTAGTAAGAATATTGCTGTTAAGGTTTGTGATTCCCTATGCAAGCACGGAAGTCAATAGTTATGCAATGAAATTTATATCCTACTTGTGGTGCATTATTCGCTGTTACTTATGCTTAATGCTTGGGTACGAGATTTTTTTCTTTTTGATTGATCACTTCTCAATCTTTTTGCTAGCCTTCATTTTTCACTAAGTATGATCACTACTCGCGCATCCAAAACCCTTTAAACCAGTTTTGCCATATGAGTCCACTATATCTACCTATATGTGGTATTTCCATGTTGTTCTAAGAAAATTTGCATGTGCCATCTCTAATTTCCAAAATAAACTTCTCTTTTGTGTGCTCTACCGCTCGCGAGGCGGTGAGGGGTGGCCAATATTTTCCATTCTAGATGTGTTATTCTCACGATGGGTGTTTATTCACTTGTCATTGCATGAGAGTACGACAAAGGTATTAGGGATGCCCAGTCCTGAAATGAAAAATGAATTTACTTTATGTTGTCAAATAATAAGTTCCTTGGAAAGTGTTGGTATGGAGGGCACCCGTCGATACGGTTAGCCATGGAAGGTGAAAGTAATGGTGGAAAAAGGAATAAAATTTATTTTCTGTTTGGGAACCGCCTATGATGTTGTTGGGGAACGTTGCAGAAAACAAAAATTTTCCTACTCGTTTCACCAAGATCATCTAGGAGTTCATCTAGCAATGAGTGATTAGATGCATCTACATACCTTTGTAGATCGCGAGCGGAAGCGTTCAAAAGAACGGTGATGATGTAGTCGTACTCGACGTGATCCAAATCACCGATGACCAGCGCCGAACGGACGGCACCTCCGCGTTCAACACACGTACGGAACAGCAACGTCTCCTCCTTCTTGATCCAGCAAGGGAGGGAGGAGAGGTTGAGGGAGATGGCACCAGCAGCAGCACGACAGCGTGGTGTTGATGGAGCTGCAGTACTCCGGCAGAGCTTCGCTAAGCACTATGGAGGTGGAGGAGGTGTTGGAGAGGGAGAAGGAGGCAACCAAAGGCCAAGGCGTTCAGGTATGAAGTCCCTCCTCTCCCCCACTATATATAGGAGGGCCAAGGGGGGGGGGTGGCCGGCCCTAGGAGATTCAATCTCCTAGGGGGTGTGGCGGCCAAGGGGGGTTTCCCTCCCCCCCAAGGCACCTAGGAGGTGCCTTCCCCTCCTAGGACTCTTTCCCCCTTAAACCCTAGGCGCATGGGCCTATGTGGGGCTGGTGCCCTTGGCCCATTAGGCCAAGGCGCACCCCCTACAGCCCATGTGGCCCCTGGGACAGGTGGACCCACCCGGTGGACCCCCGGGACCCTTCCAGTGGTCCCGGTACAATACCGATAACCCTGAAACTTGTCCCGATGCCCGAAACAGGACTTCCCATATATAAATCTTTATCTCCGGACCATTCCGGAACTCCTCGTGACGTCCGGGATCTCATCCGGGACTCCGAACAACATTCGGGTTACTGCATATACATATCCCTACAACCCTAGCGTAACCGAACCTTAAGTGTGTAGACCCTACGGGTTCGGGAGACAAGCAGACATGACCGAGACGACTCTCCGGTCAATAACCAACAGCGGGATCTGGATACCCATGTTGGCTCCCACATGCTCCACAATGATCTCATCGGATGAACCACGATGTCGAGGATTCAATCAACCCCGTACGCTATTCCCTTTGTCTATCGATATGTTACTTGCCCGAGATTCGATCGTCGGTATCCCAATACCTCGTTCAATCTCGTTACCGGCAAGTCACTTTACTCGTACCGTAATGCATGATCCCGTGACCAGACACTTGGTCACTCTGAGCTCATTATGATGATGCATTACCGAGTGGGCCCAGTGATACCTCTCCGTCATACGGAGTGACAAATCCCAGTCTTGATCCATGTCACCCAACAGACACTTTCGGAGATGCCCGTAGTCTACCTTTATAGTCACCCAGTTACGTTGTGACGTTTGGCATACCCAAAGCACTCCTACGGTATCCGGGAGTTACACGATCTCATGGTCTAAGGAAAAGATACTTGACATTGGAAAACTCTAGCAAACGAACTATACGATCTTGTGCTATGTTTAGGATTGGGTCTTGTCCATCACATCATTCTCCCAATGATGTGATCTCGTTATCAATGACATCCAGTGTCCATAGTCAGGAAACCATGACTATCTGTTGATCAACGAGCTAGTCAACTAGAGGCTCACTAGGGACATGTTGGTGTCTGTTATTCACACATGTATTACGATTTCCGGATAACACAATTATAGCATGAATAAAGACAATTATCATGAACAAGGAAATATAATAATAATGCTTTTATTATTGCCTCTAGGGCATATTTCCAACAGTCTCCCACTTGCACTAGAGTCAATAATCTAGTTACATTGTGATGAATCGAACACCCATGGAATTCTGGTGTTGATCATGTTTTGCTCTAGGGAGAGGTTTAGTCAACGGATCTGCTACATTCAGGTCCGTATGTACTTTACAAATCTCTATGTCTCCATCTTGAACATTTTCACGAATGGAGTTGAAGCGACGCTTGATGTGCCTTGTCTTCTTGTGAAACCTGGGCTCCTTGGCAAGTGCAATAGCTCCAGTGTTGTCACAGAAGAGCTTGATCGGCCCCGACGCATTGGGTATGACTCCTAGGTCGGTGATGAACTCCTTCACCCATATTGCTTCATGTGCTGCCTCCGAGGCTGCCATGTACTCCGCTTCACATGTAGATCCCGCCACGACGCTTTGCTTGCAACTGCACCAGCTTACTGCCCCACCATTCAAAATATACACGTATCCGGTTTGTGACTTAGAGTCATCCAGATCTGTGTCGAAGCTAGCGTCGACGTAACCCTTTACGACGAGCTCTTCGTCACCTCCATAAACGAGAAACATTTCCTTAGTCCTTTTCAGGTACTTCAGGATATTCTTGACCGCTGTCCAGTGTTCCTTGCCGGGATTACTTTGGTACCTTCCTACCAAACTTACGGCAAGGTTTACATCAGGTCTGGTACACAGCATGGCATACATAATAGAACCTATGGCTGAGGCATAGGGGATGACGCTCATCTCTTCTATATCTTCTGCCGTGGTCGGACATTGAGCTGAGCTCAATTTCATACCTTGCAACACAGGCAAGAACCCCTTCTTGGATTGATCCATATTGAACTTCTTCAATATCTTATCAAGGTATGTGCTTTGTGAAAGACCTATGAGGCGTCTCGATCTATCTCTATAGATTTTGATGCCTAATATATAAGCAGCTTCTCCAAGGTCCTTCATTGAAAAACTTTTATTCAAGTAGGCCTTGATGCTGTCCAAGAGTTCTATATCATTTCCCATCAAAAGTATGTCATCTACATATAATATGAGAAATGCTACAGAGCTCCCACTCACTTTCTTGTAAACGCAGGCTTCTCCATAAGTCTGTGTAAACCCAAACGCTTTGATCATCTCATCAAAGCGAATGTTCCAACTCCGAGATGCTTGCACCAGCCCATAAATCGAGCGTTGGAGCTTGCACACTTTGTCAGCATTCTTAGGATCGACAAAACCTTCCGGCTGCATCATATACAATTCTTCCTTAAGGAAACCATTAAGGAATGCCGTTTTGACGTCCATTTGCCATATTTCGTAATCATAGAATGCGGCAATTGCTAACATGATTCGGACGGACTTCAGCTTCGCTACCGGTGAGAAAGTCTCATCGTAGTCAACCCCTTGAACTTGTCGATAACCCTTAGCGACAAGCCGAGCTTTATAGATGGTCACATTACCATCCGCGTCTGTCTTCTTCTTAAAGATCCATTTATTTTCTATGGCTCGCCGCTCAACGGGCAAGTCAGTCAAAGTCCATACTTTGTTTTCATACATGGATCCTATCTCGGATTTCATGGCTTCCAGCCATTTGTCGGAATCCGGGCCCGCCATCGCTTCTTCATAGTTCGAAGGTTCACCGTTGTCTAACAGCATGATTTCCAAGACAGGGTTGCCGTACCACTCTGGTGCGGAACGTGTCCTTGTGGACCTTCGAATTTCAGTAGGGGCTTGATCAGAAGTATCTTGATCATTTCATTAACTTCCTCTCTAGTCGGTGCAGGCACCTCAGGAACATTTTCTTGAGTTGCGCCATTTTCCGGTTCAAGAGGTAATACTTCATCAAGCTCTACTTTCCTCCCACTTACTTCTTTCGAGAGAAACTCTTTCTCCAGAAAGGACCCATTCTTGGCAACAAAGATCTTGCCTTCGGATCTGAGGTAGAAGGTGTACCCAATAGTTTCTTTTGGGTATCCTATGAAGACGCATTTTTCCGACTTGGGTTCGAGCTTTTCAGGTTGAAGTTTCTTGACATAAGCATCGCATCCCCAAACTTTTAGAAACGACAGCTTAGGTTTCTTCCCAAACCATAATTCATACGGTGTCGTCTCAACGGATTTCGACGGAGCCCTATTTAAAGTGAATGCGGCAGTCTCTAAAGCATAGCCCCAAAAAGAAAGCGGTAAATCGGTAAGAGACATCATAGATCGCACCATATCTAACAGAGTGCGATTACGACGTTCGGACACACCATTACGCTGAGGTGTTCCAGGCGGCGTGAGTTGTGAAACTATTCCACATTTTCTTAAGTGTGCCCCAAACTCGTGACTCAAGTATTCTCCTCCACGATCTGATCGCAGAAACTTGATTTTCCTGTCACGTTGATTTTCAACCTCACTCTGAAATTCCTTGAACTTTTCAAAGGTTTCAGACTTGTGTTTCATTAAGTAGATATACCCATACCTACTTAAATCATCAGTGAGGGTGAGAACATAACGATAGCCACCGCGAGCCTCAACACTCATTGGACCGCACACATCGGTATGTATGATTTCCAATAAGTCGGTTGCTCGCTCCATTGTTCCTGAGAACGGAGTCTTGGTCATTTTACCCATAAGGCATGGTTCGCACGTGTCAAATGATTCATAATCAAGAGACTCTAAAAGTCCATCAGCATGGAGCTTCTTCATGCGTTTGACACCTATGTGACCAAGGCGGCAGTGCCACAAGTATGTGGGACTATCATTATCAACCTTACTTCTTTTGGTACTCACATTATGAACATGTGTAGCATCACGTTCGAGATTCATAAAGAATAAACCATTCACCATAGGAGCATGACCATAAAACATATCTCTCATAAAAATGGAACAACCATTATTCTCAGATTTAAAAGAGTAGCCATCTCGAATTAAACGAGATCCCGATACAATGTTCATGCTCAAAGCTGGCACTAAATAACAATTATTAAGGTTTAAAACTAATCCCGAAGGGAGATGCAGAGGTAGCGTGCCGACGGCGATCACATTGACCTTGGAACCATTCCCGACGCGCATCGTCACCTCGTCCTTTGCCAGTTTCCGCTTATTCCGCAGCCCCTGCTTTGAGTTACAAATGTGAGCAACTGCACCGGTATCAAATACCCAGGAGCCACTACGGGCACTAGTAAGGTACACATCAATTACATGTATATCACATATACCTTTTGTTTTGCCGGCCTTCTTATCCGCTAAGTACTTAGGGCAGTTCCGCTTCCAGTGACCGCTTCCCTTGCAATAAAAGCACTCAGTCTCGGGCTTGGGTCCATTCTTTGGCTTCTTCCCGGCAGCTTGCTTGCCGGGCGCGGCAACCTCCTTGCCGTCCTTCTTGAAGTTCTTTTTACCCTTGCCTTTCTTGAACTTAGTGGTTTTATTGACCATCAACACTTGATGTTCCTTCCTGACTTCTACCTCTGCTGATTTCAGCATAGCAAATACTTCAGGAATGGTCTTTTCCATCCCCTGCATATTGAAGTTCATCACAAAGCTCTTGTAGCTTGGTGGAAGCGACTGGAGGATTCTGTCAATGACCGCATCATCCGGGAGATTAACTCCCAGCTGAGTCAAGCGGTTATGCAACCCAGACATAGTGAGTATGTGCTCACTGACAGAACTGTTTTCCTCCATCTTACAGCTGAAGAATTTGTCGGAGACTTCATATCTCTCGACCCGGGCATGAGCTTGGAAAACCATTTTCAGCTCTTCGAACATCTCATATGCTCCATGTCTCTCAAAACGCTTTTGGAGCCCCGGCTCTAGGCTGTAAAGCATGCCGCACTGAACGAGGGAGTAGTCATCGAAACGTGCCTGCCAAGCGTTCATAACATCTTGTTCTGCAGGGAGAACGGGTGCGTCACCAAGCGGTGCTTGTAGGACATAATCTTTCTTGGCAGCTATGAGGATGATCCTCAGGTTCCGGACCCAGTCCGTATAGTTGCTGCCATCGTCTTTCAGCTTAGTTTTCTCTAGGAACGCGTTGAAGTTGAGGACTACGTTGGCCATTTGATCTACAAGACATATTGCAAAGATTTTAGACTAAGTTCATGATAATTAAGTTCAACTAATCAAATTATTAGTGAACTCCCACTTAGATTAGACATCCCTCTAGTCATCTAAGTATTACATGATCCGAGTTAAACTAGACCGTGTCCGATCATCACGTGAGACGGACTAGTCAACATCGGTGAACATCTTCATGTTGATCGTATCTTCTATACGACTCATGCTCGACCTTTCGGTCTTCTGTGTTCCGAGGCCATGTCTGTACATGCTAGGCTCGTCAAGTCAACCTAAGTGTTTGCATGTGTAAATCTGTCTTACACCCGTTGTATGTGAACGTCTGAATAAAACACCCGATCATCACGTGGTGTTTTGAAACAGCGAACTGTCGCAACGGTGCACAGTTAGGGGGAACACTTCTTGAATTTATTGTGAGGGATCATCTTATTTACTACCGTCGTTCTAAGTAAACAAGATGCAAAACATGATAAACATCACATGCAATCAAATAATAAACGTGACATGATATGGCCAATATCACATAGCTCCTTTGATCTCCATCTTGGGGCTCCATGATCATCTTGTCACCGGCTTGACACCATGATCTCCATCATCATGATCTCCATCATCGTGTCTCCATGAAGTTGCTCGCCAACTATTACTTCTACTACTATGGCTAACGCGTTTAGCAATAAAGTAAAGTAATTTACATGGCGTTTCTTGATGACACGCAGGTCATATAAAAGAATAAAGACAACTCCTATGGCTCCTGCCGGTTGTCATACTCATCGACATGCAAGTCGTGAATCCTATTACAATAGCATGAACATCTCATACATCACATATAGATCATTCATCATTCATCACAACTTTGGCCATATCATATCACAAACCACTTGCTGCAAAAACAAGTTAGACGTCCTCTAATTGTTGTTGCAAGTTTTACGTGGCTGAATTAGGGTTCTAGCAAGAACGTTTTCTTACCTACGTTAAAGCCACAACGTGATTTGTCAACTTCTATTTACCCTTCATAAGGACCCTGTTCATCGATTCCGCTCCAACTAAAGTAGGAGAGACAGACACCCGCCAGCCACCTTATGCAACTAGTGCATGTTAGTCGGTGGAACCGGTCTCACGTAAGCGTACGTGTAAGGTTGGTCCGGGCCGCTTCATCCCACAATACCGCTGAAGCAAGAAAGGACTAGTAACGGCAAGAAAGTTGACAAATCTACGCCCACAACAAATTGTGTTCTACTCGCGCAAGAAGAACTACGCATAGACCTAGCTCATGATGCCACTGTTGGGGAACGTTGCAGAAAACAAAAATTTTCCTACTCGTTTCACCAAGATCATCTAGGAGTTCATCTAGCAATGAGTGATTAGATGCATCTACATACCTTTGTAGATCGCGAGCGGAAGCGTTCAAAAGAACGGTGATGATGTAGTCGTACTCGACGTGATCCAAATCACCGATGACCAGCGCTGAACGGACGGCACCTCCGCGTTCAACACACGTACGGAACAGCCACGTCTCCTCCTTCTTGATCCAGCAAGGGAGGGAGGAGAGGTTGAGGGAGATGGCACCAGCAGCAGCACGACGGCGTGGTGTTGATGGAGCTGCAGTACTCCGGCAGAGCTTCGCTAAGCACTATGGAGGTGGAGGAGGTGTTGGGGAGGGAGAAGGAGGCAACCAAAGGCCAAGGCGTTCAGGTATGAAGTCCCTCCTCTCCCCCACTATATATAGGAGGGCCAAGGGGGGGGGGTGGCCGGCCCTAGGAGATCCAATCTCCTAGGGGGTGCGGCGGCCAAGGGGGGTTTCCCTCCCCCCAAGGCACCTAGGAGGTGCCTTCCCCTCCTAGGACTCTTTCCCCCTTAAACCCTAGGCGCATGGGCCTATGTGGGGCTGGTGCCCTTGGCCCATTAGGCCAAGGCGCACCCCCTACAGCCCATGTGGCCACCCGGGACAGGTGGACCCACCCGGTGGACCCCCGGGACCCTTCCGGTGGTCCCGGTACAATACCGATAACCCCGAAACTTGTCCCGATGCCCGAAACAGGACTTCCCATATATAAATCCTTATCTCCGGACCATTCCGGAACTCCTCGTGACGTCCGGGATCTCATCCGGGACTCCGAACAACATTCGGGTTACTGCATATACATATCCCTACAACCCTAGCGTAACCGAACCTTAAGTGTGTAGACCCTACGGGTTCGGGAGACAAGCAGACATGACCGAGACGACTCTCCGGTCAATAACCAACAGCGGGATCTGGATACCCATGTTGGCTCCCACATGCTCCACGATGATCTCATCGGATGAACCACGATGTCGAGGATTCAATCAACCCCGCACGCTATTCCCTTTGTCTATCGATATGTTACTTGCCCGAGATTCGATCGTCGGTATCCCAATACCTCGTTCAATCTCGTTACCGGCAAGTCACTTTACTCGTACCGTAATGCATGATCCCGTGACCAGACACTTGGTCACTCTGAGCTCATTATGATGATGCATTACCGAGTGGGCCCAGTGATACCTCTCCGTCATACGGAGTGACAAATCCCAGTCTTGATCCATGTCACCCAACAGACACTTTCGGAGATGCCCGTAGTCTACCTTTATAGTCACCCAGTTACGTTGTGACGTTTGGCATACCCAAAGCACTCCTACGGTATCCGGGAGTTACACGATCTCATGGTCTAAGGAAAAGATACTTGACATTGGAAAACTCTAGCAAATGAACTATACGATCTTGTGCTATGTTTAGGATTGGGTCTTGTCCATCACATCATTCTCCCAATGATGTGATCTCGTTATCAATGACATCCAGTGTCCATAGTCAGGAAACCATGACTATCTGTTGATCAACGAGCTAGTCAACTAGAGGCTCACTAGGGACATGTTGGTGTCTGTTATTCACACATGTATTACGATTTCCGGATAACACAATTATAGCATGAATAAAGACAATTATCATGAACAAGGAAATATAATAATAATGCTTTTATTATTGCCTCTAGGGCATATTTCCAACAGATGTATCTAGCATGGAAAGTGTTGGGAGCTCTAAGTCATTTTCGTTGGTGGGAAAAGTATGCCTCTCAAAAATGTTTTTTATCTCTCAATTTAAGCTTTGAGCTCTGGCACCTCTACAAATCCCTACTTCCCTCCTCGAAGGGCCTTTCTTTTACTTATGCAATTTTTATTTTGACTTTCAGTCTCGATGTTCTCTTATAAAGCACTAACTACGGGGCACTATGATCTTATTTGAGCATTGGGTGTAGCTAATATTCGAGTGTGTTTCATTAATGGATCAATGATTGAGCATAATGGGCTAGGGATAACTTGCTTTAGTGTTGATATTTTGAAAGACATGGTTGCTTGTTGGTATACTTGAGTACTAAATTCTTCATGTCAAAACTAGACTATTTCTTTGAATCATATAAAAGTCCAAATGTCCATGCTATAAAGAAATGTGATGAACATGTTAGGCAACATTCCACATAAAAAATTGTGTTTTTATCATTTACCTACTCGAGGACGAACAAGAATTAAGCTTGGGGATGCTGATATGTATCCAATGTATCTATAATTTTTTATTGTTCCATGTTGTTATATTATCATTCTTCGATGTTTTACAATCATTTTATAGTCTTTTTATATCATTTGTAGTGCTAACCTATTGACAAAGTGCCCAGTGCCAGTTGTTGTTTTCTGCGTGTTTCTTACATCGCAGGAAATCAATACCAAACGGAGTCCAAACGCAGCAAAACTTCTTGTGAATTTTTTTGGGCCAGAAGACATCCAATGGGCCAGGAACGCACCTGAGGGGAGCTCCGAGGGGAGCACAACCCACCAGGACGCGCCTGGGGACGCAGGTGCGCCCCGGTGGGTTGTGCCCACTGTTGGTGTCAAAACCGGCGGATCTCGGGTAAGGGGTCCCGAACTGTGCGTCTAAGGCTAATGGTAATAGGAGGCGGGGGACACGATGTTTACCCAGGTTCAAGCCCTCTTGATGGAGGTAATACCCTACTTCCTTCTTGATTGATCTTGATGATATGAGTATTACAAGAGTTGATCTACCAAGAGATCGTAGAGGCTAAACCCTAGAAGCTAGCCTATGATTATGATTGTTCTTGTCCTATGGACTAAACCCTCCAGTTTATATAGACACCGGAGGGGGCTAGGGTTACACAGAGTCGGTTACAGAGAAGGAGATCTACATATCTAAATCTCCAAGCTTGCCTTCCATGCAAAGGAGAGTCCCATCCGAACATGGGACGAAGTCTTCAATCTTGTATCTTCATAGTCCAACAGTCTGGCCAAAGTATATAGTCCAACTGTTCGAGGACCCCTTAATCCCGGACTCCCTCGGTAGCCCCTGAAACAGGCTTCAGTGACGATGAGTCCAGTGCACAGATTGTCTTCAGCATTGCAAGGCGTGTTACTTCTCCGAATACTCCATAGAAGATTTTGAACACGAGAGTCATGTCGGGCTCTGCAAAACAAATTCCACATACCACCATAGAGAGCACAACATCCCACTAATCTAATCTGCTGACAACTTTTCATAGCGTGACATCACACCACGGCCCAGTCATTATGCGAAGCGTATTTCTCCACCAGCCACTACACGTGCTGCGAGGCGGTTTTGTTGGCACGTCTTGTCGAAGCATAGATCGTGTTCCCTTTATCACAAGATTCTAATCAATACAGGTGTGGGTAAGCCAACCGTGCTTGTTTAATATGACTCCTCGATTTTAGGCAAGTCCCAAACGGCCACGTGGGGGACGCTTGATATTCGTCCTCTTTGTAAGGGGGCCAAGGCATGTCCTTTTCTTCTCACGCTTGATCTTTCCCCTCCCGACATTGAGTTCCAACACGCAAGGCTCAAGCTAAGCACTTCGGACCTTCAACCATGTCTGGATCCAACCTTCAAGGCCGGTGGATGGCCTCCTCTATCACAGAGGATGACATCAAGATGCTTAGGGAGGCCAGGTACCTCACCGCCGAAATCCCGCACAGGCTGCCTGCTCAAGGGCAGGTCATCCCCACTCTCGAACCCAACGAGAGTGTCTTATTTATTTCCCACTTCCTCCGAGGGCTAGGTTTTAGTGTTGATCCCTCTGTGAGAGGGCTCATGTTCTATTACGGGCTAGATTTCCATGATCTAGCTCCAGATTCCATCCTTCACATCTCGTCGTTTATCATCGTGTGTGAAGCCTTCCTCCGCATCACCCCCCACTTCGGCCTATGTCTCAAGACCTTCAATGTGAGGCCGAGGGTGATTGACGGGCATCACGCGGAGTGCGGAGGCGCTATAATACGAAAAGGTGCTGATGCCCCATGGCCAAAGGGTTCCTTCACAGAAACTTTTGACTTATGGCAACGAGAATGGTTTTACATCACAGCTCCCCGAGGTACAAAGCGGGCGGCCGCTCCAGCGTTCCGCTCGGGCCCTCCGCTACAACTGGCGTCATAGGTCAACAAGGGGATGGCTGGGGGGGAATTTAACGACGTGCTGACACTGCAAAACCGCATCCGAGACCTCCTTAAGAAGGATGTCAGTCTTGTCAAGATAATGCAAGTAATGCTGGTTCATCGGGTCCTGCCATGCCAATGTCGATCTCTTCATATGTGCGAGTTCAACCCGGAAGGACCGCGAACCATTCAACAATTCTTCGGCGTGACGCTCAAGAGATGTATGGGTCATTCTTCGGATCACGAATAAAGTGTACGGATACCACCAAGGACGTGCGTTTCAACTGCAACCGTCCTGATACCCAAGTAAGTAATTCCGCTACCGAACACATCGTCCCTTATGTTTGTGATAACATCATTCTGAAAAATTGCTCTCTGCTAGGACTGGATAAGGAAGGCGGAGAGGATTAGGTGTTCGGCCCCCCTTCCCGAAGGCTCGCTGGATCCTTTATTGATCACGATGCTTGAGCGCGCACCATATCAGGTGCCATCAGAAGAAGATGAGGGGAGGAATAGAGAAGCCACCGATGGGCCTCATACTTTACACATCCAAATCGGGGGAGTAAGTACCTCCGCGAAGGAGGATAATAGGGGAGGTGAATCTAAAATTCCCTCTCCTCACGGTAAGAAAAGGGCCGCCTTTGAAGACTTGGAAACGGAGGTTTCCAAACAAGGGAAGAAACCCTCGCCAGGGGGCCCTGCCCCAGAGGGCGTCCTTACCGCACAACGCCCACAAGGGGGCCAGCCCTCAATCGAGCTGTAAGTGAAAAAAGGTACTTTGGTAAATATATCCTGTTTTGTCTCTGAGAATAATAACCGAGACATATTTGTTGCAGTTCGGCTCGTAGCCCTTCTCCACAGAGTTCGTCTTCGGGGGATCTTCTTCCGAAGATGATGGACAGTGAAACGCCTCCTCCTGCCTCCCTGCCACATGGGGCGGAAGACCCCGAGGTGTCGTCACGGAGGATTTCTCCTGATCCGCCAAGGCCAGAAGTCAACACTTTGGCTGCCCGAAGTCCGGAGTATTCGGCTCCCAAAGAGAGCAACAAATAGAGTGCGGGATTGTCCGACACATGACCGGACACACTGATGGGTCTTATGGAGAGAGCGGTTGTCTCAGAGACACATCGTACCTTAATGGGTACGGTGGTTGAGAGGATTTCATCCTCCAAAAGCGGTTTGAATGAAGCTTTTACGAGTCTACTGAGAGGCTTTGAGGTAAGCAAAAAATAATATACGTATTTTAGATGGTACCGCACATGCTAGGTGCTCTGTATAGATAGTAGCCCCTGAGACTCTAGTTGCCATCCTAAGGTGGCAAATAGAGGATCATAATCCCAGGTAATGATCACACTGCTTTTATGTGCAGGCGGCTGATTGTCCGGCGGCTGACCGGACTGCTGATTTTGTCGAACTGAAGCGGCAGCTTGACGTGACGGATGCCAACATCGCGCTTGTTAACAAGCGGCTTGACGAGGCCCAGGGTATGTATGTTCGGCTTGTCAGCAAATGGTAAGAGGAGCATGATGCTAGTATCTATAATATACTGTGACTGCAGGTGGAGCTGTTGCCATAGAGACCCTTCGGGCGGAGCTTGCCCGAGCAAAGGAAAAAGCCCGAATAAGTGATGCGGCCGCCCTAAAGGCGGTCGAGGAGTTAAGAGCCGAACAGGCTGCTCATCGCCAGAGCGAAGAAAGGATAGCCAAGATGGCTGTTGAGCTAAAAGATGCCACCGACCGCTATGAGCTCCTTGAAAAGGAAAGCCAAGTGAAAGCGGGTGACCTGAAGAAGGCCCTGGAGATAGCCAAGGAAACCCGCTCTGAAATGAGAGGGATAAGGGAGGAGCTTCATGAAGCTGGAGATATCACGGCTGGGAGGCCCTATTTGTTGCGGATGAAGTTCGGAGATCCAAAGTATGCCCCTCTGGCTCAGTTGTGGAGTGTTGCAGACGCGTATGCGGACCTGGCAAAGAGTGCTTCTAATGCGACTGAGTTTTACAAAGATCGGAAAGACAGTGGGGTAGAAAGATTGTTCTGGTCGCAGTTCAGTGCCCCGACGCGTCCGCTGCCATTGAATGAGAGAATGGCCGCATGGGCCGAACTCCATAGGCTGTCCGGGCTTGCTATGAGGTCTGTCGTGGATCATCTTTGGCCGAAGGGACCAAGGCCCGATAGTTATTTTGGCTTGGTGCAACAATTCCTTGGTGCGGTGTCGCATATCGACGCTGTGAAGAGGTCGGCATGCATGGAGGGTGCACGGATGGCTCTTACCCGTGTTAAGACGTACTAGGCAGGGATGGAGGCCACCGCTATTGCAACCCAGGGTCCGGCGGGAGGCCAGGACCCGGCCGAGCACTATTTTGAAGAAGTCCTAGAAGGTGCCCATTTAATAGAGGCTCAGTGCTCGAAGAGTACCATGTTCGAGTGACATGTATCTGATTTGTAAAAACAATGCTATTTTGATTATAGAGGCTATGTTTATACTTTTGCCTGAAAGTATTATAGTGCCTCATGTCCGGCCGTTTATGTATGTATGTATATAACCTAAAAGTTTGCAGTCGTCGGCTTCAGCCCTCACGCATATAATGCGGGGGTGTTCGGAAAAGCGCATAATCACACTTGATCCAACCTCTTAGTCCATTAAGGAGGTGATAGCATGGCGAACCAGGCAATCAGACTATATAGCTTTAACACTTTCACTTAGCCATAGGAGTTTGACTGTGGGGCTACTATATAGCCCCTGGTACTTCCGTGTTCATCCGAATGTGGTGTGCGTACGTACATGACCAGGAAACCAGTCCTTTGTTAATGCGGAGGAATCACGAAGATTCCGCTAAGTCATCGAGTGGTTGACCAGTCTCGTGCTATATCATGACAGTCAGTTTTCGGCTTTCTCTACTGAGGTGCTCACCTAGATGAACCAGGGCACAATCACAGTAGTTCTCCCGGTGGCCCCTTAGCCGATAGAACAGAACGTAAGGTAACAAAACATGGGAGCCGGGCAAACCCAACATTTCAACAAAGACATGATTCGGAAGCTGATGCATATAAGGCCAAACTCGCGACGCGGAACACTCCCTAAGGTATTCGGACTTTACGACATATACTCGGTTGAGTAATGCCCTCGATAATGAGCCCTGTGTTTCCAGGTACATGCATTAGTCTGGCGTGACGAAGTGTCAAGAACACCAGTATCCCTCCCAGTTGTCTTAATCTAAAAAGAAACCTTTGAGCGGGGCCCTGCTGCACGTCTGTGCCTTTCTCTCTGTTGTGTCGTATCCTGGAAGGTTGTAGCACGATGATCATTTATAAAAAAGCAAAAACCCAGGTGAAAGACTTCTTGCGAAGAGTTGGTTAATCTGAATGAACCGTGAAAATGCAATATGTTATTGTATTAATAGGGACGAGCCAAACTATGGGCTTCTCTTTTTTTTGCAAGCAGCCCGTAGCACCAGTTATGGGGGTATATCTATCAACCCCAGCTAAGGTTTATCTAGGCTGTTACATCTGGTGGAGCGCCGGACTCGTCTAACCGTGTCTATGGTCTTGACGACCGACCGTATTTCTGGTTGGAGGGGCCGCTCAGTGTTCGGCTGCTAGAGCCGCCACATATTCTTCCGCACGTAAGGAACACTCTGTATTTTCCGCTAACTGTGATGACACCAGTGGACCGGGCATCTTAAGTTTAAGATAGGCGTAGTGCGGTACTTCATTAAAACGAGCGAAGGCTGTTCTCCCGAGTAGTGTGTGATAGCCTCTTTGGAATGGAGCGATGTCGAAGATTAGTTCTTCGCTTCCGAAGTTGTCGGGAGGACCAAATACAACCTCTAGTACTAGAGAGCCCGTGCAATGGGCCTCGGCGCCTAGTATCACTCCTTTAAAGGTAGTATTGCTTTGGCTGATTCTTGACGGGTCTATCCCCATTTTGCGGACAGTATCCTGATATATCAGGTTAATACTACTGCCGCCGTCCATATGGACTCGAGTGAGATGGTATTCCTCAATTATTGGGTCGAGCACCAAGGCCGCCGATCCTACGTGCCGGATACTAGTCGGATGATCCCTGCGATCAAAAGTGATCAAGCAGACCGACCATGGATTGAATTTGGGGGTGATGGGAACCACAGCGTATACGTCTTGGAGTGCACGTTTGCGCCTTCTCTTTCGAATGTGAGTTGCGTAAATCATATTCACTGTTTTGACTTCTGGTGGGAATTTTTTCTGTCCCCCAGTGTTCGGCTGGCGAGGCTCATCCTCGTCTTCACTTGGCATCTCCCTCCCCTTGTGTTCGGCATTTAGCTTGCCAGCTTGCTTGAAAACCCAGCACTCTCTGTGAGTGTGATTTGCAGGTTTTTTGGGGGTGCCATGAATCTGACATAATTTGTCTAGAATCTTATTTAGGCTGGACAGTCCATCTCTGCTGCCTTTAAATGGCTTCTTCCGTTGACCTGGTCGAGAACCCCTGAATCCAACGTTGACCGCCGTGTTCTCTGGGCTGTTTTCATTGTTTCGACGCTTTTTTTATTGCGTCGCGACTTCCCGTTGCCATCCCTGACTTCGGATGTGCCTGGGTCGCTGGTGCCGCTACGGGCCAGCCAACTGTCCTCGCCCGTGCAAAATCGGGTCATAAGACTCGTTAAGGCTGCCATTGTCCTCGGCTTTTCCTTGCCGAGGTGTCTGGCAAGCCATTCGTCCCAGACACTGTGTTTGAAGGCCGCTAAGGCTTCGGCATCCGGGCAGTCGACGATTTGATTCTTCTTAGTAATAAATCTGTTCCAAAGTTTTCGGGCTGACTCTCCGGGCTGTTGAATTATGTGACTTAAGTCGTCTGCATCCGGAGGTCGTACATAGGTCCCTTGAAAATTGGCCCTAAAAGCATCCTCAAGTTCTTCCCAACTTCCAGTTGAGTTTTCAGGGAGGCTTTTCAACCAGTGCTGAGCTGGTCCTTTCAACTTGAGGGGTAGGTAGGCGTGGAGATCATCTTCGCGGGCCATGTGGATGTGAAGGATAAAGTCCTCAATTCAGACCCCAGGGTCTGTCGTTCCATCGTATGCCTCTATATTCAGGGGTTTAAATCCTTCCGAAAATTCACTGTCCAGCACCTCATCGGTGAAGCACACGGGGTGTGCGGCACCCCGCTATTTGGACGTGTCGTGGCATGCTGTCGACGGTTGTTGTGTTCAGTGCTGATTCCTAGCTGGTATTCAATCAATGTGATCGTTTTGGTAGTTCTGATCATGTGCCGAAGCGCGCTTCCTAGATCCGTAGATGGACCTGGCCATACTAGATTTTTCTCTAGGAGCTTGCGTAAATCGTGTGCTGACTTGTGTGCGGCATCATTAGCCGTCCTGTTGTGGCCACGGCGTGGTCAGTCCGGCTTATCGGCCGTTCTCGGCTGAATGTGCTCTATGGCCTCGTCGTCGAATTCGACCAGCAGCCTGCGCTTTGGATAGCTCTTTATGTGGCGATCGCCACCGTATTTCTCTTCAGTGTCAAGCACCTTGTTCCATCTGCGATTGAGCGTATCTTGCGTGGCCTTAAGCCTTTGCTTCTGTTTCTTTAAGCTCCTCGCGGTGGCAATAACCCTTCTGTGGAGGTTCTCTTGTTCCAAGTGTTTTTCTGGGATGATGTGTGCATCATCGCCCGTACTGTTCTCCTCTCCAGAGACAGGTTGATGAATTTTACCCTCGGGATTGGCGTCCTCTAACGTCGGCTCCAGACTATGTTCACCATCCCCTGGCTCATCCTGCTCCATCGTTGGGTCCATGGCGTCGTCGTTTCCTTTGGAGTCGACTAGGGTATTATTCTTTCTTGTGCTGTTCTCGCTATTTTTACTGTGGAGGGATTAGAGCGGCGCCTACGACATCGCTTTGGTGGCTTATCGAGGGGATTATACTTTGTTGCATCATCGCCTTCTTTTGGCGTGTCCACCATATATATATATCATATGATGAGGTGGCAGTCCAGCGCCCAGTGGGCGGTGGTTCCTGTTCTTCTCCTGCATCGTCGTATATACCGTTGATGTCTTCGGAGTCGAAATTGAGCGTGTCGGTTAAGTCATCGATAGTGGCTATGAAGTGGGTGGTGGGTGGGGAACGAATTTCTTCGTCGTCCGCTTCCCACTCAAGCCGGACATAGTTCGGCCAAGAGTCCCCTGACAGAGAGAGAGACTTTAATGAATTTAGCACGTCACTCAGGGGCGAGTGTTGAAAGATATCCGTGGAGGTGAACTCCATGATCGGTGCCCAATCAGATTCGATAGGCACGGATGTACGCGGTTCGGAGCCTGTAGCCGAAGACAAGTCAGGGGGTCCGATGACACCGGTCTCATAGGAGATGGGGTCAGTGTTCGGCTCCAACACCGATGAGTGTGCGGCCTCCATGGCGGGGTCCATCCACCCGTCCTCGGATGGCACAATCTGCTCCGAATTGATTCCCGGAGCCGCGCAGGTGCGATCTCCTGAACACTATCCGATGGTAGATCTAAGTCATGCTCGTCGTGACTGTTCGGCGTACCTGACATGGGCTCGAAACCGTCAAAGATCAAGTCTCCGCGGATCTCGGCAGTATAGTTCAAGCTTCCAAACCTGGCCTGGTAGCCAGGGGCGTAGCTATCGACCTGCTCCATATGGCCAAGCGAGTTGGCCCACAGTACGAAGCCGCCGAATACGAAGATCTGTTAGGGGAGGAACCCCCCCCCCTGGACCGCGTCGTTGAAGAAGATTGAAGGAGCCATCAAGCCCTATCTCGACGTCACAGTGGAACTCTCAATGAAAGCACCAATGTCGGTGTCAAAATCGGCGGATCTCGGGTAGGGGGTCCCGAACAGTGCGTCTAAGGCTAATGGTAATAGGAGGCGGGGGACACGATGTTTACCTAGGTTCAGGCCCTCTCTGTGGAGGTAATACCCTACTTCCCGCTTGATTGATATTGATGATATGAGTATTACAAGAGTTGATCTACCACGAGATCATAGAGGCTAAACCCTAGAAGCTAGCCTATGATTATGATTGTTCTTCTCCTACGAACTAAACCCTTCAGTTTATATAGACATCGGAGGGGGCTAGGGTTTCACAGAGTCGGTTACCGAGAAGGAGATCTACATATCCGATTCGCCAAGCTTGCCTTCCATGCAGTGGAGAGTCCCATCCGGACACGAGACGAAGTCTTCAATCTTGAATCTTCATAGTCCAACAGTCCGGCCAAAGTATATAGTCCGGCTGTCCGAGGACACCTTAATCCCGAACTCCCTCACCCACCTCGGGTGCCCCTTGTACCGCCTCTTTTCTCTATAAATACCCCAATATTCCAGAAACCCTAGGGGAGTCGACGAAAACCAATTCCAGCCGCCGCAAAGTCCAGAAACACCAGATCTGTTGGGGATATAACTATTTGTTATGACCCGCCCAGGAGGGGCCGGGTTATACCTATGAATATTCTTGAAGCCCAAGACCAAGGTTGAAGATGGCGGTTCAGTAAGGGCCCAAAGCCCAGAGGCGACTTAAGGCCCGTAGAGATAAACCGCCATATATACATGACCTGTATTGTACGGAAATAATAGTTAAATACCGAGTGAGACACTGTTTATGAGACGGCTGGGACTCTGAGAGCCGCTGGGCATCAACCTCTACATATAAAGGGACGACCTGGCGGCGGTTCAGAAAAAGTAACATCAGATCGAGAGCTAGGTCAAGCGATTCTGCTCCCTAGTAATCGAGTTATAAGCAACCCCACTCAAAACTGGATCATAGGCTTTTACCTTCACCGTAAGGGGCCGAACCAGCATAAACCTCATGTCCTTTATCCCGATTAACCCCTTTAAGCTTGCTAGTTGTGATGGCTCCACGACTAAGTCCTTTCACTAGGACATCTGACGTGACAATTCCATGACAGTTGGCGCCCACCATGGGGCAAGCGCACGGTGGATTTGAGTTCTTGAAGGGCAGCTTCATAGGGCTCAAGGGATACGCTGTGGGCCAGATGACCAAGAGTCGTCGCAGCAAGCTCTATATCGACGATGCGGGCTGGGGCCTCGATGCCGGCTCAATTGAGTACGGGTACCCGGTCCCCTTCAGCGGAATTCACGTCTTCATCGGCAAGATCGGCGAGCCGGGCCCTGAGCCGGACATCTGCACCGACCTCGTCGAGACAGCTCAGCATGCGAGACCCGCCCGGGCTTTGCCAGCCGTGAAGCGTGCCTTCGTGGGATGCATCCACGGAGGACTCTTTGAAGGATCTAAATCTGGCGGTGAGACGGCCATCTATTCTAATGGTGAGTCATCCACAGGTGAGACGGATTCCTTGTATCAACTGCAAGACGGTTGGCTTGGGGGCTGTTCCAATGGCAGCAGTATTCCGGATCTCCTTGAGCCGCTGAGCAGGGTCGGAATCTTCATGGCCGGCACGCAACCGATTCAAGACTCCACAACTGCGGCAGCAATAACCTCCGGATCAGCAGCAGCCGGGGCAGGAGGCCCCGTGTGCCGCCGGCTCAGGTGTTGATGGTCTCACGGATAAGATGACCGCTCTGTTAACCGTCACGGTCAACCCGGCGGATCAAGCTCAACATGATGCGGAAGTGGCGCAGTTAAAACTAGATATAGTGCAGGCTAAGGAAGATCTAGCAGCGGAAGATGTTAGGGTGATTGTAGCGAGGGCGGCTCTGAACGCTCAGGCTCAGCGGATTCAGGCGAAGACTTTCTGGCTCACGATGGACGAGAACGCGTCCAATGAGGTCATGATGTGAAGATACCAGACGACTCAGTCTCGGCTCCCTCCGGTTTATAATCCTCGAAACCTCTTCCATACACCTGGTGCAGGGCCCAGTAACCCGCCGGAGATAGACCGGGTTGTGGCACCCGGGGCTGGAATGGCGGTTCAACCGCGTGTGATGGGGCCTCCCCGGATGAATACTGCTCCACCTCAGTATGTACCAACACCACCGGGTCATTATTCTAACCCGTTGGAGAACATGATCGCTGCGGCGGCACGACTGGCGGCTCTCCCGGTGGAGGGCGAATCTCTGACGTTGGTTGAAACCCGTAGGGTCAGAGAACTTCTTCAGACGGATTTAGCACAGCAGGAGGTGTACTCATATTGCCGGGACAAGTTTCATTCAACCCCTCGTCCAAGCCGGAGCCCGAGCTATAACAGGCACATGGACTCACCGGCCGTTTCAAGCAACGCCTGGCGCTGTAACCAGCCAGGCGGGCATGACCTGGCGCATGATGGAGCCCTTAACTTTGTTGATCAGGACAGAATATATCAAGAGGTTGAACGGGCGACTCAGATGGCGGCTTACCTGCCTTTTCTGGTTTATCCGACAGCTTCTATTGAGGCAGGCGCGACCACTAGGACCAGAGGTGTCCCCTGTCTGATGCCGGCACTGCGTAACGAACGTTTGCCCAAAGATTGCATAGGACCCAGAAAGGTGCCTAATTATATGGCCGACTTACAGCCAGGGGCATGGATTGAAAGCTATGAGATGGCTATGGAGTTACTCGAGGTCAGTGATGCTGCGATGGCCAAGTAATTCACCATGATGGTGGATGGGACTGCCTGCACTTGGTTGAAGGGGCTACCGCTTAATTCCATCAGTTCATGGGCGGAGTTAAAAGCCCGGTTCATTCAGAACTTCAAGGATACATGCAAGCAATCCATGTCAATTGTGGATTTGACTAATTGCAGGTAGGAGGATGTTGAGTCCACAACCCATTGGGTGCGCCGGGTCAAGGCCCTAATACATTCGTCTGATAAGATGGACGCCGGCTCTGCAGTCTTACTGTTGGTGAAAAATTGCCATTTTTTACCCCTGAAGATGAAGCTAGGGCGGCTCAAGCACGATTGTAATGACATGGGTCAGTTGATGGCGGCTCTGGTCAAATACGTCGACTCTGATAGTACCAAGGATCCCGAGTCTGATGATGAAAAGACAGGGAAGGGAAAAAAGAATGGCAACAGCAAGGGCCCTTAGCATAACCTGGCAAATCATGGAGGTAATAATAAACGTAAGGCTGATGGTAGTTTGGAGTTTGTGGCTAACACCAATGCGCATGGCAACAATCAACGACATAAGGGGAGACCACCTCCTCGGTCCAGCGACTCATCTATGGAAGGACTGTACAATCATGAAGGCTTTCAAGAATTCCAACATGTTCGACGGTAATCATGGGCAGGGCAGCGGCTCAGGTGGCGGCGGCTTTCATGGCCCGGGCGGCAGTTCAAATTCCAATTTTCAAAATTCTCAGGTTAATCAAGGTGGTTATAACCAGCAATCTGGCCAGGGTGGTCAGCAGCAGCAGCATCAGGGCGGATAGCAGAGCCATCCAAAGCAACTGAATAGTGGACAATATCATGTGTTTACCACCAGTTTGTGCAAACTTGACCAGAAGCTTCATAAGAGGGCTATGAACGCTGTTGAGCCGGCAGTTCCTCGTTATTTGAGATGGTCTGAGAAGCCTATTCTATGGAGTAGGGAGGATCACCCTCCCCCGGTTGATAATCCGGGTCACTTGGCCTTGGTGGTAGCACCTTAGGTTGGTGGATACAAATTCACTAAGGTGCTCATGGATGGAGGCAGCAACATTAATATCCTCTATTATGAGACCTTTCGCCGCATGGGTTTGACTAACAAAAATCTCAAGACTTCCAACACTATTTTTCATGGAGTGGTTCCTGGTAAGTCGGCGTACCTAGTGGGTAAGATTGAGCTGGAAGTGGCCTTTGGAGATGAACATGATTCCAGGGCGGAGAAGTTAACCTTTGAGGTGGTCAAAATCAAGAGCCCGTATCACGCCCTCTTTGGGCGGCCGGCTTATGCCCAGTTCATGGCGAGGCCGTGTTATGTTTATTTGCAGCTCAAGATGCCTAGTCATAAAGGCACCATCACAGTGCATGGGAGTAGGAAGATAGCCTTGGAAAGTGAGGAAGGCGATGCTGCTTATGTTGAATCTGTTTGTGCGACAGAAGAGTTGAAGTTCTACAAAGACAATGTTGACCTGGTATCGGTGTCAAAACTGGCGGATCTCAGGCAGGGGGTCCCGAACTGTGCATCTAGGCGGATGGTAACAGGAGACAAGGGACACGATGTTTTACCCAGGTTCGGGCCCTCTTGATGGAGGTAAAACCCTATGTCCTGCTTGATTAATATTGATGATGTGTGTTACAAGAGTGGATCTACCACGAGATCAAGGAGGCTAAACCCTAGAAGCTAGCCTATGGTACGATTGTTGTTCGTCCTATGGACTAAAGCCATCCGGTTTATATAGACACCAGAGAGGGCTAGGGTTACACAAAGTCGGTTACAATGGTAGGAGATCTACATATCCGTATCGCCAAGCTTGCCTTCCACGCCAAGGAAAGTCCCATCCGGACACGGGACGAAGTCTTCAATCTTCTATCTTCATAGTCTTGGAGTCTGGCCGATGATGATAGTTCGGCTATCCAGACACCCCCTAGCCCGGAACTCCCTCAGTAGCCCCCGAACCGGGCTTCAGTGACAACGAGTCCAACGCGTATATTGTCTTCGGCGTTGCAAGGCGGGTTCTCCTTCAAACTTCATGTTCCTGTCGAATAGTGTCCGGCTTCCTTATAAATGTTGCGCTCCTTGGCTTCTACGCCCAATAATGGCCTTCTTCCACGTGTCGTATGAATGCGAAAAGCTAGGGTATTTTTACATTTTACCCCCTAGCCGTGCGAACGAGCTGCCTATAAGAGAGGTGAGGATCTAGATCCAGCTCACACCATCCTCCATCCGCAAGTTCTCATCAAAGCGCCTCTGACAAAAAATCATTCCATCATGGATAGTCGACGCGACTCCTCCTCTCGCGCTCCCAGCCCTAAGCCAGGAGATTGGGGGAGATGCTCCGTTACACACAGCGAGCCAGTGGCGCTCCAAACCGAGGGATATCTTCCCCCAGCTTTCATGGTTCCAGTTCGAGCCGGACTGGCCACCTTCAAGGGCGGAAAGCAAGCGGAGAGCGTCCCCAACCCTTCCAAAGGAGAGCGGGTATGCTTTGTCCCTTATCTAATAAGGGGACTCGGATTTCCCATACACCCGTTTCTCCGGGGGCTCCTGGAGTTCTACGGACTCCAGCTTCACCACCTCAAACCTGCCTCCATTTTGCACATCGCGGGCTTTGTAGCTCTTTGCGAGCTGTTCCTGGGCATCGAGCCCCATTTTGCGCTGTGGAAGAGATTGTTTTGCCTCGTACCCCGTTCCTATGAGGGGTCGATATATCAAGTGGGCGGAGCCGAAATATGGTGCATCGCTGGGACCGGATATCTATCCGGCACCCCGAAGAAGGCGTCCGAAGACTGGCCTTCGGAATGGTTCTACATGGAGGATGCCCCTCTGCCGGATCCAGTTCGGATCGGCCTCCCGGAGTTCAGCAATGCTCCCTTGAAGAAACGCCTGAGTTGGCGCCCGCGAAGCCC
Organism: Triticum aestivum; assembly: GCF_018294505.1. NCBI lineage: Eukaryota > Viridiplantae > Streptophyta > Magnoliopsida > Poales > Poaceae > Triticum > Triticum aestivum. Next base: position 284,015,129 of record NC_057801.1, on the reverse strand, counting down.
TCAACGGGAGGAGGATGGGAGCGTCCATTATCTGATGGGCCGGATTAGGTTACTGGCCCACTCCGGATTGACCATGATTGGAATGATGGCCACGTGCATTATGCGAGGGGTGCAGCCACTCCAATATAGGGGCCACCCCATGTGGGATTTCAACGAGGAAGACGACGCCACCCGTCATGGCCGCAAAGGGCCGAGCTCGGCAGCCGATCTGGCAAAGATCCTGTCCGGCTTGTACAAGGGGGAGGAGGAGGACTTTCTCCGCACGAATCCATTGAACGGATTCTCCATGAACAACCCTCGGAGCTGGGTAAGAGGACGTTTATCTACCCGATCCATACTTCCAAAGTCAAGTATTTTACTTTGTGATTTCGACGCAGGAGCTGCGCCGGGACGTGGAGGGCATACAAAGCCTAACTCCACAGCCCAAGGATCCGGAACGATCCCTTGATCCGACCTCCGAAGAGGATCCGGACATAAAGGTGGAGCTGATTGACGGGGTGTTCCACCAACTTAGCATGGACAATGCTCTAGTCGCCATTACGGCTGACTACCCCGGCTTGATTCCGGCCTCCCAGGTGACTACGACCGAGGTCTTGACACCATCATTTGATCCGTGATCAATTCTGACCATCCTATACTGATGGTGCATCGCAGGAGGTGCCTTTAAGGCGGGAAGCTGAACCTGCGGCGGCTGACCAGCAAGGGTCAGTTCGGCCCAGCAGGCGGAAGAGGAGTGCGACGCAAATCGAAACGTCGCCGCAACGGTATGGCGCACCATTGTTTTTAAGGGAAGGATCCCTATGAGGTATATTAACGCTCATAACTCTTTCTAGGAGGAAGAGCGCTCGCCGGACAGTGTTCAGAGAGGTTGCCAATCAAGCCTCCGCCAGCCATGCTCCATCGCGTGGTCCGGAAGTGGAGGTGAACACAAGGCAAGAGTCGGATGCTCCTCCGATAGAGGATGCCGACAGGCTGTCCGCCACCTGGTTTGAGGTGGAGAGCGCCATGAATCACAGGCGTCGCCGGACAGTTCTTCATGATGCGTGTTTCTCCCCGGAGGCGTTGAATGCCTTTGATGCGTGGAACGCGCACCTCCGTGCTTCTCAAGATGGTTTAACCAGAGCCACGGAGCAGTATGTGAAGGACATACGGATAAGTAATTTTAATAGTTATATATGCTAGCAGCCCCCGAGACTTAAAATAGTTACAACAACTGATTTAAGGATCATTTATTATGCAGGATCTTACGGAGAAGAATACCCACCTGTCCCAGGAGCTCCAAGAGTGCAAGGCCCAACTTGAGGCCACACTAGCCACCACCGGGGGAGCCACCAAGACCCCCGCCGGTATACGTGCTTCGAAAATAGAAGTAGTTAACAAAGTGCGGCGTGTGCGTAAATCTGACAATAATATTGCAGAGGGCGCCGGACTAGATCCGGACAAGCAACAGCTACTACGTCAGCTAAAGGCCGGAGAGAGGGTGCTTATGAAGGTGCAGCAGGAGAGAAACAAGCTGCAAGATGCCCACACCCAGCTAGGAGAAGAGCTGAAAGGTGTTCGGGCCCAGCTGTCGGTCTCCGTGAAGGAGAATCAGCGGCTTCGTCGCGGCATTTATAGTAAGTGCTTGAGCAAATTCCTTTGAAAAGAAGAATTCAGCGAGGAAGTCGATTGATAGAAATGTGTCTTTTAGGTGTGCTCACAGGTCGCCTTGCGGAGGAAATGCCTAGTTCAACGGGTGACCAACTTCCCGAGCTGGTTCAACTGCTCGAACGTGTTCGGCAGGCGATGAGTGGCGTCGTTCAGGCTTTATGGCCTTCCGTCTCCCTACCCGAGGGCCTTGGAGAGCTTGCTGAGAAGCTTCAGGGAGCACGGCGACGCCTCCGTCTGTGGAAAATATCGTCCTGCCGTCAAGGCACCAGGGAGGCCTGGGCCATGGTGAAGACGCGGTACCCGAAGGCTGACCCAAACCACATGGCCGAGGTCGGACCTGCAGGGCCTGATGGGAAGGAGATCCCTGTTAGCTTAATGTACGGCCAAGTAGAACTGGCCGCGAAATATTCCCAATAGGACTGTAAATTAGACAGCCTGTTAGATGGAATTGAAGAGGAGTACAATCAGTCAGTTTGACGATGTAATTTGAAATGACATGTAAAATGCCTTCTAGCCGGATTATAGATCGTTTGTCTTTGCGGACCTTTTCGCTTCAACCTCCGGACCCAATAGTCTAGAGTGTGTCCGAATACCCTTACAGTTATAGAAGAACCGAGGCATGCGTGGAGACAAGGCGTCGGGGTCATAATTGCTTTATCAGACAAGTGCACAACTAGCTATGTTATATTACATGGTTAGTAAGAAACATCTTCCAGGGAGAATAGTTCTGTTAAGGGTTCCTTTCCCTGGGGGGGCATGCCCTAAAGTGCATGTCCAGACTGCGAAAATAGCAGAAAAAGCATCTGGGGGAAAATAAATAGGTAAGTAATAAATCATCTTTCAACTCACCAACCAAATATTCTCTTAAGAACGCTAGCTTTCGGCTTCACCCAGTCTGAGGTACACATACGGCTGACCCGGCAGTAACAATCGCAGAGGTGCTCCCTTTACCTCCTAGCCGAACAATCGGGAACGTAGGGGTAAGCACAGGAGCCAGGCAACCCAGCTTGGACAAAACTGAAGTCATATCGATGCATATACAGGTGAATAAAAGGTACATGCGGAAGTATGACACATGTGTTGGGCATGAAGCCCGTATAAATAAGCTTCTGTTAAAGAAGCCCCCAGGTATAACGAGTGCTAGGAGCACATTGAGTGTGTGCAAACAATGCGCAAATCAGCCTATCAAAGGTATTGAGAAAAAAAGTGGGAAGAAGGAGGAGGACAAGAGATAGTGAAAATGTAAAAAGGTGGACGAGGGAGTGAGACGAACTCTGAGTCCGGCGTTAGGCATAGAATCTTCGGAGACGGGCTGCGTTCCATGGGTTCGGCTCGAGTCGGTTGTCAGATGCGTTACGTAGACGGTATGCTCCGCCGGTCAGGACTTGGTCGATGATGAAGGGACCTTCCCACTTGGGCTTAAGTTTGTCCTTTTTCTTGTCCGGCAGGCGTAGAACAAGTTCGCCAACACTGTAAGCTTTGGCCCATACTTCTCTGCTTTGATATCTTCGAGCCTGCTGTTGATAAAATGCGGAACGAGCTTTTGCCACATCCCGCTCCTCCTCTAAGGCGTCCAAACTGTCCTGCCGATCTAGCTCGGCTTCTCTTTCTTTGTACATGCGCACGCGAGGTGAGTCATGAATTATATTGCAGGGCAGAACTGCCTCTGCGCCGTACACCATAAAAAATGGTGTGAATCCGGTAGTTCGGTTTGGCGTGGTCCGCAGCCCCCAGAGTATGGAGTCGAGCTCCTCTACCCAGTGCGTGTTAGATTCCTTGAGGGACCGCACTAGTCTGGGTTTGATGCCGCTCATGATTAGACCATTTGCTCGCTTGACTTGACCGTTAGTTTGAGGGTGATAGACTGAAGCGTAGTCGAGCTTGATGTCCATGTTTTTGTACCAGAGTTTAACCTCGTCGGCCATGAAATTTGTGCCGTTATCAGTGATGATGCTGTGGGGGACGCCGAAACGGTGTACTACCCCAGATATGAAGTCTATCACAGGTCCGGATTCTGCCGTTTTAACCGGCTTGGCTTCAATCCATTTGGTGAATTTGTCCACCATGACCAATAAGTATCTGCGCTTGTGCTTTCCCCCTTTAAGGGGGCCAACCATGTCAAGCCCCCAGACCGCGAACGGCTAGGTGATGGGTATAGTTTTGAGGGTGGTGGGTGGCATGTGGCTCTGATTAGCAAAGAGCTGGCAACCGACGCATCGTCGGACTAAGTCCTGAGCATCTGCCCGGGCTGTTGGCCAATAAAATCCTGTACGGAAGGCCTTGCCTACAAGGGCCCGGGCTACGGCATGGTGCCCGCCGAGTCCGGCGTGAATTTCAGCCAGGAGATTTCGCCCCTCCTCTTCGGAGATACACCTTTGAAGGACTCCGGTTGTGCTTTTCTTATAAAGTTCTCCCTCATGGACCTTGTAGGCTTTAGATCGCCGAACTATGCAGTGGGCCTCGTTTTGGTCTTCGGGAAGTTCCTGCCTAATTAAGTAGGCTAGGAATGGTTCCGTCCACGGGGCAATTACTGCCATAATTTCGTGGGCTGAAGGTGTTATTTCATTGGCTGAGCCGCCGATCGTGTTAGAATTGTCTGTGTTAGGTGATGCAGCTGGCTCTAGATTGTTATTTCCGGACTCCTCTTCCCATAATACGGATGGCTTAAAGAGCCGTTCCAGGAATATGTTTGGAGGGACGGCGTCACGTTTTGCGCTGATGCGTGCTAACACATCTGCTGCCTGGTTATTATCCCGGGCTACATGATGGAATTTGAGTCCTTCGAACCGAGCTGACATTTTTAGGATGGCGTTGCGGTAAGCTGCCATTTTCGGATCTTTGGCATCAAAGTCTCCATTTACTTGGGATATTGCGAGGTTTGAATCCCCGTGCACCTCTAGGCGTTGAATGCCCATGGAGATTGCCATCCGGAGGCCGTGTAGAAGGGCCTCGTATTCGGCTGCGTTGTTGGAGTCCATGTACATTATTTGAAGTACGTATTGGACTGTGTCTCCAGTTGGGGACGTCAAGACGACGCCAGCCCCCAAGCCAGCTAACATTTTGGATCCGTCGAAATGCATGATCCAATTAGAGTACATGCCGTACTCTTTAGGGAGTTCGGCTTCGGTCCATTCGGCGACGAAGTCAGCCAGGACTTGCGACTTTATAGTTCGCCGAGGTTTGTAGGTTATGTCAAATGGTAAGAGCTCAATGGCCCATTTTGCAAACCTGCCCGTTGCGTCGTGATTGTTTATAATATCATTGAGAGGTACTTCGGAGGCCACCGTTATGGAACACTCTTGAAAGTAGTGTCGCAGCTTCCGGGATGCCATGAACACCGCATACGCTATCTTTTGATAATGTGGGTACCGGGACTTGCATGGAGTTAAGACAGTGGATATGTAGTACACTGGTTTTTGAAGAGGGAATCTGTGCCCTTCAGTTTCTCGTTCGACGACGAGTACCGCGCTGACAACTTGATGTGTTGCTGTGATATATAATAACATAGGTTCGCCCAGGTTGGGCGCGGCCAGGACCGGATTTGTTGCCAGTATGGCCTTGATTTCTTTGAGTCCGGCCATGGCGGCATCCGTCAATTCGAAGTGTTCGGTGCACCGGAGGAGGCGATAGAGGGGCAGAGCTTTTTCTCCCAAATGGGAGATGAAGCGGCTTAGAGCCGCTACGCACCCAGTTAGTTTGTGTATTTGCTTGAGGTCTTTTGGGATATCCAATTGTGACAGAGCTCGGATCTTGGCTGCGTTTTCTTCAATTCCTCTACCGGATACAATGAAGCCCAAAAGCTTTCCGGCTGGTACTCCGAAGACACACTTTTCTGGGTTGAGCTTAATAACATATGCTCGGAGGTTGTCAAATGTCACCCTCAAGTCGTCTACTAGAGTTTCGACGTGTTTGGTCTTGACGACCACATCGTCTACGTATGCCTCTACTGTTTTGCCTATCTGGGTAGCCAGACATGTCTGAATCATGCGCTGATATATTGCGCCGGCGTTTTTGAGTCCGAAGGGCATTGTGTTGAAGCAGAATGGCCCATATGGAGTAATGAATGCTGTTGCGGCCTGGTCTTTTTCCACCATCTTGATTTGATGGTATCCGGAGTATGCATCGAGGAAGCACAATGAATCGTGCCGTGCGGTAGCATCGATGATTTGGTCGATGCGAGGGAGAGGGAAAGGGTCCTTTGGACAGGCCTTGTTAAGGTCTTTGAAGTCGACGCAGAGGCGCCAGGATTTGTCCTTTTTGGGTACCATTACCAGGTTGGCTAGCCAGTCCGGATGGTTGATATCTCTGATGAATCCGGCTTCTAAGAGTTTGGCTAGCTCCTCTCCCATCGCCTGTCTTTTGGGTTCGGAAAATCGCCGAAGGCCTTGCTTGACTGGCTTGAATCCTTTTAGGATATTTAGGCTGTGCTCTGCCAGCCTGCGTGGGATTCCTAGCATGTCTGAAGGGTGCCATGCAAAAATGTCCCAATTTTCCTGAAGGAATTCTCGTAGTGCGGCTTCTACATCAGGATTTAATTGTGCTCCTATGGATGTCGTCTTTGTGGGGTCTATTGGATGGACCTGAAATTTGACTATTTCGTCTGCTGGTTTAAAAGAGGTGGACTTGGACGTCTTATCGAGTATCACATCGTCCCTATCCACCGTGGAGCGAAGCGCGGTTAATTCCTCTGCCGCTAGGGCTTCGGATAATGCCTCTAGGGCCACTGTGGCTGTCTTATTTTCAGTGCGGAGTGCTGTATCTGGATCACTGGCGAGAGTGATTATTCCATTGGGTCCGGGAATTTTGAGCATCATGTACCCGTAATGGGGTATAGCTTGGAAGATTGTGAATGCCTCTCGCCCTAACAAAGCGTGATATCCGCTGCCGAATGGGGCCACTTGGAACGTGACCTCTTCGGACCTATAATTGTCCGGCGAGCCGAACACTACATCTAGTGTGATTTTTCCTGTGCAGCGTACTTCTCGACTAGGGATTATTCCCCTGAAGGTTGTGCTGCTTCGCTCAATGCGGCTCCAGTCAATTTCCATTTTTTGAAGGGTTTCCTTGTAGATGAGGTTTAATCCGCTGCCGCCATCCATGAGTACCTTGGTAAGACGAAAGCCGTCCACTATCGTACTGAGGACCAATGCGGCTGGTGCTCTAGCTGTTCGGAATTTAGGTTCATCGCTGGCATTGAAGGTGATAGCCGTGTCGCTCCATGGATTTGTTGTTGCTACTTGGTAGACTTCGGCAAGACTGCGGATTGTTCGTTTCCGCATGTTATTTGATGCGAAAGTCTCGAAGACTGTTAATACCGTACTGGTGCTGCTGGGCTTGTTGCCCGGGGCTAAAAAGCCTTCGCCACTTTTGGCCACCTGCCGTAATATCCAACATGCTCGAAGGCTATGTGTTGGAGTGGCGCCCTCCGTACTGTGGATTTTGCAGGGTCCGTTGAGCTATCCCTCCAGTACGGTTCCGTACCCTTTATGGGGTTTTTGCTTTTTGGTTTTTAACCCAGGTGCTTGAGTATGACGCACCCTTTTATTTCGGACTGGGGTTGTATTCAGGGCCAGATTGTCCCAAAACCTAGTTTTGGTTTTCTAGGCACTTTCCATCGCGCAGTATTTTTGTACAATGGTAGCTAGGTCGGCGAAGCGTGTAACTTCGTGACGACTGATGGTGTTTATGATTCCCTTGTCCGTGCAATTGTTGCAGAAGGTTGAAATCGCGCTTTCTTCACGGCAGTCCTTTATCCTGTCCATAACCAGGAGGAATCTGGCCCAGTAATGATGTACTGTTTGAGATAGATCGCTTATACTTGTATCACCATCTCTTCACCGAACTAGTGCACCTATACAATTTACCATTGTATTGGGTGTGTTCGGGACACAAGAGACTCTTTGATATTTGGTTGCAGGGTTGTTTGAGAGAGACCATCTTCATCCTACGCCTCCCATGGATTGATAAACCTTAGGTCATCCACTTGAGGGAAATTTGCTACTATCCTACAAAACTCTACGCTTGGAGGCCCAACACGAGTCTACAAGAAGAAGGTTGTGGTAGACATCAAATTACACTTTTGCAATCCCACTATGTTCATAAGATTTTGACCCGTTTTGGATATTCGGGCTGCAAACCTTCCGCAACACCATATGATCCTAGCATGCGGATTCGAAAGTTTGAAGGCGCGACTGTAGATCAATTGAGATATTCTCAAGTGGTTGGTTCACTCGTGTACCTAGCTTGCACTACTTGTCCTGACATCTCATTTTTGCTGTGTGCAAACTGAGCCGGTTTGTTTCCAATCCGGGAGATGTACATTGGCATGCTATTGAGCGAGTGATGTGTTATTTTCAAGGTACTATGAACTACTGAATTCACTATTCTGGGTATCTGATGGTACTTGAGGGGTATAGTGATTCAAATTGGATATATGATGCTGATGTGATAAAAGCCACAAGTGGATATGTCTTCACACTTGGTGGTGGTGCTGTTTCCTGGAGGTCTTACAAGCAGACGATCTTAACAAGATCGACTATGGAAGAAGAAATCACAACATTAGACACATCATGCGTCAGAGCAGAATGGCTTCGAGAGCTTTTGATGGATTTTTCGGTGGTTTGATAAACCAGTCTCGACCGTCCTTATGAACCGTGACAATCAAACGGTGATTGCCAAGGCTAAGAGTTCAAAGGACAACATGAAATCCACAAAGCACATAAGAAGATTAAAATCTGTCAGAAAATCAAGAAACTCCAAGTGATAGCATTGGATTACATCCAAATGGCTAAGAATCTGGTAGACCCTTTTACGAAAGGGCTATCACGGATTGTGATAGAAAATGCATCGAGGGAGATGGGTATGATACCTATGTAAGTTGCCATGGGGGTAACCCAATCTATGTGATCGGAGATCCCATGAATTAGGACCTGGGAAAACAATCCACCGGTCAACTAAGGAGAGTATCATTAACTAACCCACTCTATTGGAGATGCAATAATACTATCAATTTTGTAAGGCACACTCGCTTTTGTCTTAATGTGTTCCAAAGCTTATGTAAGAAAGATGCTAACCTACAGAGCTCTCTTTGGAGGAACACGCCTATGTGAGCCCGACTACTGGTCACAGTATATGAAAAGGTACGGAGTATGACTAATAAGTTCCACCCATCAGGTTTAGCCTCCGGCAGCCATGTATCAATTGATAATAGACGAAACTTCTGCACGCCAAACTGATAATTCAAGGCATATTCCATTGTTTATTTGTGAAGAAGTCGAATCCTATTGCTCTAGGTGGAAGTTCAACTTAACAGTCTCCACTGAAAATTCTGGTACATATCAAACATTGTTTGGAACAGTTGAAAAACTATGTGCCTCAAGATCTGGTGGGGGATTGATGGATTATGGATGGGCTTAGGCCCATATAAGACAATAATCCCTGGTTAATCTCTAAGGCCCATGAATGTGCACGACAAGTGGTGGGAAGTTGGGTGGGAAGTTTAGTACCATACTGTTACAGTAAGAAGAGTGAGACCTCTTTATAAGGGATGCTCTACCACTTGCTATTGGGAGCTTGGAAATAGGAGTTGTACACATGCGCTCCTCCACCTCCGCCGCCCGCCTCGCCTCATCAGGAATGAGTCGAGCCAAAGCTTATTTTTGTCGGTCAGGAATGGTTAATTAATCTTGGATTAATTAATGAGTCGCTTACGGAAGTGCCACTGTCCGAGATGTTGGACCGTGGGCTGTTCGCAGACTCGGTCGTGGGCCTGAGCCCAGGCCCATCTACCTGACGACCTATATAAGAAGGCGCTGGCCAGTGGAGTGAACCCTAACTCAGTTCACCCACTCTCTCTCGCACAAGCCTAGTCGTCATATATTTTTCCTCCCTTTGTGCTGCCTCCGGCGATCCCATCCCAACAACCGTGGGCAGGGTTGGTTGGGAGAGAAGGTGTCCCCGGAACCCTGTCATTCGAGATCTTTCCCGAGAGAATGGCGATAAGGTTTTTGGGGAACATCTTGACGCGACTGCTCCTGATCCATCTTCGTCCGCCTCTCCTTCCACTACTTTCCTTGCATCGACTCCATGGCTGACGAAGAAGCCACCAAGAAGGAGGCCGATGCCGATGCTGAGGGTGCCGCTGCTGCCACCACATTGTCCTGGCCAACCAGAGGGTATGACTTGTTCATCCCCTATTTGCTCATTCATGTGTTGGCCGTATACATGTTGTTCATAGATGTTTCGTTCTATGTGCTGTACGTGCTCACATGCTTAGGTATCGGCATGACTGTATGAGATGCATACTATATTTGCAATGCTTACTATTTACTTGTGGATTGGATTATTCACAAAAGTGCTAATATTTCCAACACTACATACCCTTTCAAAGTTTCAACTGCATTAATTTGATAGGCAAATATTAAACTCTAAAATAGAACTAAACTCCCATTGTTTCGATGAAAATATATTTATATAAGTTTAGACACAATTTTCTGTAACGAAATGACATAACTGAAAATGGTTTCTTGTTCACTATAAAATATGAGCCTGAAAAACATTAGAGTAGCAGGGATGATTGCATGTGAAAAAGGGAACTTGAAGAACATAATTTAATCCCTGGAGGAATACTACTGACCATACCCTGTTCGGTACCAGCGGTGTCGATGTGGCGCACCACCGCAAACACCTCTGTTGTTGTGATATGCATCACCTACGGTCGTACGCACCGGTTAGCGCCATATTGATGTTCCCTATTTTACAAAGATGGACATCACATGGGAACAAAATTCAGGATAGACATGTTTGTTACCAACTACATCAAGAAACGACCACATTAAGAACTTGAGTTATAGGAAGAAATTTCAGCATCGGTCAAAAGGAAATGGGCAAATATTGTATTACAGCCATAGAGCTACAATATATTGCATTACAACTATGGAACTATAGTATATCTGCAATATAAAAAATGGGTAATTAATTCCATACCAGATATCTAACATGCAATAATTGTGTTGTAGGCTTATCCTGGACATCAAAAATCTAGATTAATTATCCATACATGCACAAAAAAACTCTCCCATACTCTGTTCATATGTTCACCCATTTTATCAAGGTGGTCTACTAACTTAGACATTCAGGAACTTCTAGCCATATTAAATCTCTTCGGTCTATTGTGTTCATCCATTCAGGCCGATCTTCGATTCCCTTTACTTTGGTCTACTGTGTTGTTCCTTCTCTCCTGAATAAATACCAATGTCAGAAGTGGATTTAAAAATTTTGTGGAGAGACACCTTGGTGTTGCAAGATCTGAAGAAAGAGGCCGACCTTGACGCTGCCCCGATCCGCGCGCCGCTCCTACTGACGCCCCTTCGAGCTATCGCGTCGCAGCCTGCAGTACACGTCGTCGCCTCGAGATCCTCCTGCCGGCTACCCCTGTAGCTCGCCGCTACCTCTGCGGCGCCCCTTAGGGCTATCGCGTCGCAGCACGCGGTCCAAGCCGCCTCTTGTCAGGCGATCTCCCCCGGCTAGTGGTTCTCCACGCCGCAACCCCGTCCTACGATCTGCCGCTACACGGCCTCTTCGGGCTGTAGCGCTGCGGCATGCGGTCAGCGCCGCCGCCTGAGGCCAATCCCACGGTTGCACCGACCTACGAGCCTCCGCTACACCACCTTTGGGCTGTAGCGCTACGGAATGCGGTCCCCACCACCGCCCCGAGGTCTTCCCACCGTCGCCCCGACCTGCCTGGCGCCGCTGTGTCGCGCCTTCAGGCTGTAGCGTCACTCCCTGCGGTCCACTCTATCGTCCGCGCACGTGGACTTCCCGTGGTATGCGTCGCGCTGCCTTCCTTGGCGGGGAACGCCACCGTCCGCACCAGTCTTCCTCACGCTGTCGGGTTCCTCGCCTACTTCGAGCACCGCCGCCACACTCCTAACCTAGCCACCGCCAACGCCATTAAGCCGCCTGTAACGCCTCGAATCCGATGCGCCAGGTGTCTTCCAGCTATTCGTCGTTGTTGGCTTGTCATTTGCTTGCGTGTTGCATTTTTCCCTGTCATCATCTGCATTTCATCTGCATGTTTTTCAAAACTTGCATCCGTTCGGGTTCCCTCGGTTCTCTCCGTTGTCCGTTCCGAGCCCAGACACACTCGCACGCGCCCGCGGCACCTCCGAAATATTATTTTATAAGTGGCATAAGAATGTTCTTGGAATGGGATGAAAGTTGGCATGCGGTGTTGTTGTGTTGTAGGTAGGCCGCCTGCCAAGTTTCATCGCATTTGGAGTCCGTTTGATAGCCCAACCGTTAAACATATAGCCGCAATATAGCCGATCTATTCATCGGATGTTTTCGGTATCCGTAAACCCGTCGCCGGGCATCTCTCTTCCTTCTCTTCTCATCCCAATGCCTCTACACAGCCCACCTATGGCCAGCTACCCCCTCCTCCGCTCGGTGCCGCACGATCGAGATCGTACGGTCCAAAACAGCCTCTTTTTCCCTAACCCAAGCCCCCCTTTCTATATATAGACACCTCCCCTGCCATTTTTGGCCTCCTACCTACCCCCTCCGCAATTTATGCAGTCAGTCGCCGCCTCCATCCTCGTTTTCAGTGCCGCCGCACTCCATCGCCGCAACTTGTCGCCGCCCGACTGGCTCAGCCGCCACACGCCGCCGCCTACACCCAATCCCTGAGAACCACCTCGCCTCCCCAGTTCCCCAACTTCCCCCGCAGCCTCCCAGCCGTGCCGATCCCGTCGGGACCAGGATCTGGCCCACCCTAGCCGAACCGGGCCCGAAGGAGCCCGCCACCGTGCCCCGCAACCCTAGCGCCTCCCGTGCCCTGCGCCACAGAGCCACCGCTGCCAGCTTCCTCCGCCGCGGACGTGCTCCTCCGCCGCCCATCTCCTCGCCGGCGCCCCGGTGCCCTGAGCGCCTCCCGATGCGCCTCCCCGCGCCCCATCGCCGGCGAGCATCGCCGCTGATCGCGCCTCCCTGCCAGGAACTCCACCGCCGAACCTCGCGACAACCGCGGCCCGTCCTCCGCTACCGGGCCTCGCGCCGCCCCGCACCAGCCCCGGCGCCGCCTGCTCCCGTCGCCGTCGACCACCACCACCTCGCCGCCCCGCGCCTCGGCTCAGGCGAGCTTCTCCGACGTCCTCCGGATAGGGATCAGATCCACCCATCCCTCCTTCCAAACGTGCCCCGAGCCTCCCTGGATCCCTTCGTCCTGCACGCCTCCGTCCCGCGTTCACTTTCGCGGAGGTAAAAATCGCCTAAGTCCCAAAATATTTACATTCTGGTGCCATGTTGATCATTCCATAACTTCATGTGTGCTGCTCCGTTTCATGCATACGATATATCAAAATGTTCATTGAGAGATGCCCTTCATTTTGTTCTATTGTGACATGTTTGTTTGAGTTCATCTTGATGCCTTAATCATCGTTGCAAGAGTGCTAAATGATATTAACCTGCTGAAACTGTTATAACTTGAGTTGTCATTTTTGTTGCATTTTGTGTGTGCATCCTATGATGTTGATTTCTACATGTTTTAGGAGCATATTCATGCCATCTTTACAGTGGTGCAATCCATTTATTTATGTGTGCCTTGTGGTGAGTGCATCGAGCTCATGAAGTAGGGTACTTGTTGTTACTGTTTTGCTAGGCTGAATCTGTTATATCATGATCCTATGTAAACCTGCTGCTACAAGTCATTCTATGCATAATCTGGAGATGTTCACTAAGGATGTTTTGTTATACATGTCATGCTCTATCCATCCATGCCAGTGGTTGCATTTATAGCCTGCTGTAGCTTGTTGTTATCATGCTCCAAACGTGTTAAATAATGTTTCTGTCAGCCTCTTAACATGAAGTTCAGTTTTGCCATGTGTCTTGCTAGTGATCCATGCACCCTATGAACTTGATTTTGCCATGCTTAGCTTTATAAATATGTCCTCTTACTATTAGTCACCTTGTCATGCCATGTATTGCTCTGTGGTGAGTTGTACAAGCTCACCAACATGCCTACTTATCGTTGTTCTGCCATGCACTGTTATTCTGAATCTGTCATATCATTTGCCATGTTTGCATGGATGCTACCATCTTTTCTGTTGATCTTTGGAATTAGTTCAGTAAGGGAGTTTTGTTCTTTGTCTTTCATGTTAGAATTCCATGCTCTATTTTGCCATGATAGCTTACTTTGACATGTTGTTTGATAGCTTTAAACATTGCAACCTGATGTTATTTCTGTCATGCTCTGATTTCTGCCAAGTCTGTGAACTGTTATTATTTGCAATCTTGCCATGTCCTTTTGAGCATGTTATAGTGATTTCTGGAGATAGCTCAGTGTTCATGTTGTGTCATGCATTACCTGTACATCATGTCCATGCCTTTTTTTTTCATGCTGAGGTGTTGTAGCATATTGTTTTATTGCTTGCTAGATGCCTAGTTGTTTTTTTGGACAGCTTGTCCTTTAAACTTGTTTCATGTGTATGTGTTGAACCGTTGCTCCGTTTTGAGTGTGCTTTATAAGAAACTTGCTTGATTTTGCATGTAGTTTCATCTTATCATGTTGCATCCATGTTTTGGGAGTGTTTGCTTGATGTTTGAATGCCTTTTGCATTAATGCCATGTTTAACTTGTTTTGCTCATATCTTTTAGGCCGTAGCTCCGAACTAATTGAAGTTTATATGTAACTTGACTAGAATTTTGTGTAGATCATCTTGGTGCATTTTAACTTGCTGTTTAACAGCTTGAACATAAGGTTTATTGAGATTTGGACCAATTTCGAAATTTGCATATGAGGACTTACCGGACTTGTTATTTGTTGTTTCCAGCCTCATTGAAACTTCCTTTGATGTGTTGTTCTTGGATGCATCATCTCTTGCCATGAGTAGCTTAATGCAGCCATTGTCATGCATCATGCTTGGTCGAGCATCATGTCATGTTTATGTGTTGTGTGTTTACCGTGTGTTTGCTTTTTTCCGGTTGTGCTCCTTCTCGTTAGTTCCTGTTTCGTTGCGATCGTGAGGATTCATTCGTCTACACTTGGTTCATCTTTGTGGCTTAATCTCCTTCATGGACTCGTTCTTCTTCCTTGCGGGATTTCAGGCAAGATGACCGTCACCTTGGATCTCATTATTATCATTGCTATGCTAGTTGCTTCGTTCTATCGCTATGCTGTGCTACGTATCACTTGCTCTTCAAGCCTCCCAAATTGCCATGTCAGCCTCTAACCTTTTCACCCTTCCTAGCAAACGGTTGCTTGGCTATTTTTACCGCTTTGCCCAGCCCCCCTTATAGCGTTTTTAGTTGCAGGTGAAGTTGAAGATTGCTCCATGATGGACAGGATTATGTTGGGTTATCACAGTATATCTTATTTTAATTAATGCATCTATATACTTGGTAATGGGTGGAAGGCTTGGCTTTATGCCTGTTGTTTTATTCCACTCTTGCCGACTTAGTTTCCGTCATACCGGTGTTACGTTCTTTGATTTTGTGTTCCTTACGCGGTTGGGTGATTTATGGGAGCCCCTTGACAGTTCGCTTTGAATAAAACTCCTCCAGCAAGGCCCAACCTTGGTTTTACCATTTGCATCAGCTAAGAATTTTTTCCCTTGGGACTCCGGAGCCCGAGGGTCATCTTTATTTTACCCCTCTGGGCCAGTGCTTCTCTGAGTGTTGGTAAAAACTAGAGCACCCTGCGGGACTGTCCCTTGGCAACTTGGGTTATGTTGGTACTCGTACGCTTAGCTTATCTGGTGTGCCATGAGAACGAGAAATGTGCAGCTCCTATTGGGAATTGTAGGCTCATCTGGCGGTTTTGCTGGTCTTGTTTTACCACTGTCGAAATGTCTTGTAAACCGGGATTCCGAGACTGATCGGATCTTCCTGGGAGAAGTAATATCTTCATTGACCGTGAGAGCTTGTGATGGGCTAAGTTGGGACACCCCTGCAGGGTATAAACTTTCAAGAGCTGTGCTCGCGGTTATGTGGCAGATGGGAATTTTTTAATATCCAGTTGTAGAGAACTTGACACTTGACTTAATTAAAATGCATCAACCGCGTGTGTAGCCGTGATGGTTTCTTTTTGGCGAAGTCCGGGAAGTGAACACGGTTTTGGGTTATGTTTGACCTAAGTAGGAGTTCAGGATCACTTCTTGATCATTGCTGGCTTCACGACCGTTCCGTTGCTTCTCTTCTCGCTCTTATTTGCATATGTTAGCCACCATATCATGCTTAGTTGCTGCTGCAACCTCACCACTTTACCCCTTCCTTACCAATTAAGCTTTGCTAGTCTTGGTACCCATGTTAATGGGATTGCTGAGTCCTCGTGGCTCACAGATTACTACAACAATAGTTGCAGGTGTAGGTTATGCGATGATCATGATGCGAGAGCGATCCTTGCTTGTTTTGGAGTTCTTCTTCTGCTTCTTCTTCGATCAGGGGATAGGTTCCAGGTCGGCAGCCTGGGCTAGCAGGGTGGATGTCATTTGAGTTTCTGTTTGTGTTTCATCCGTAGTCGGATGTTGCTCTTATGTATTGTGTTGTTGTATTCATGTGGCATTGTTTGCCTCTTGTATGTATCCCTAACTATTATGTAATGGTACAATGTAATGATATCCACCTTGCAAAAGCGTCTCCAATATGCGCTTCTATCCTTGGTGGGACCTTCGAGTTCTTTTAGGACAGGGTCGCATATTGAGCGTGAAAATTTGGTATCAGAGCCTCGACCGACCTTAGGAGCCCCCTTTATTGATCGTGTAGTTTGGCCGTTGTCGAGTCTAGAAGAAAACTTTTTTCGGAGTCTAGTTATATCGGAGAGTAGGAATTCTTTTTACTCCTCATCCCCTTCGTCGCTCCGGTCAGGAATCTTGCCGTAGGTGTTTTGACTTACTCCTCTTCCCCTTCAAATTTTTCTTTAGGATCATGTAGTTGGGTTTTCGATCGTTGTTACTTAGCTCTTTGCATCCGGTGCATTTCTCGTCAAGTTGACTCGAGCCTCTTCATCTTTGCCAAGTTCAATCCTTAGTTGTTTTCTTTTTCCCACCCGCCCACCCCTTTTCTCCTCGTAGCCGGAGTCCATAATCGAGTATCCATCCTACTCGTGCGAAGCATTTGCATTCTTTCAACCGGTGTTTCCTCTTGAAGTTATTCATCGGCTTTTCCCCTTCCAAGTTGCCTTTGTTTTCCCGCCCTCCCACCCTCTTCTTCCCGGAGCCTGAGTCTATTTCGAGCATCAAATTTCATTCGTGCGGAGCCTCTTCAGTCTTTCGTCAATTATTTCAACCGGTGAATTCTCGTTTTGTTCGATATTCTTCATCTCTTTTTCTTCTCCGGTGGACTCAATTCAAGTTTTTCGGGTTGATCATATTCTTTTCCTTGGATCAAGTGTTTTCCCTGTTCGCTCGCCTCTCGCCAGTTTATCCTTCCGGAGTGCTCAAGACATCTCAGGAGATTCGTCTGTGTTTGAATTAATTCGAGGTTGTCACCTCATTCAAATATTTCAATTGTTCTAGTGCATCATCTATCTCTTCAACAATCCTTTTCAACGATGTTTTCTTTTAGTGGGCCCAAACCCACAGGTCTTTTCCCAGGATCTTGCCTGACTCTTCTAATTATTCCAAAGCCATTCCTAATTCTTTTCGGAGCATGACGTAAGAATGGATCCCATCAGTCACATGCCTTTTCAAGATCGATTTCAATTCTTTTCATCTTTGGTTCAACCCTTCCTCTTTTTCATTCTCCTGGGGTATCTCGGTAATTTTGGTGGTATTTTCCGTCCTCATTTGAAGACCGAAGAAGAGTTTTTCCTCTAAATCTTGTCTGTTCTCTCGAAGATTCGCGGTTCTAGCTTCATGTTATCCTCTCAAATTATTCCATTTGTTAGATATTCTTTTCTTACCATCCGCAGTATGTTCAGAAGTTGTTTTCCCATTTCTTTTCACCGGAGGCCATCGTTCCAGAAGAATTCTTCGTCCTCACATTTCAGCTACCGTTATCCAATTATCCTGGCGCTTTGTTCAAATGTTCTTTAATCAGCTTGAGTTCTTCCTGTTCCCTTGTATCTAAATCCCCTCAAGCATATTTGTTCTTCTAATTCTTCCCGGTGATTCATTCTCTTTCATCAGCCATTTTCGAATTCTTATGGTGGTTCCTTCAGATACTTTTTCCTTTAGTATCATATTAATCCATTCGTTCTTTCCAATCCAAATGGTGGCTCATTGAAAACCTTCCTAAAGGTGGCGCCATATACTCCTCAATCCTTTTTGAAGGGGAATAAGTTGCATGCCAAATCCGGTTGTCATCAAGTAAATTTGATGAGGATAAGCATAACGTAATTCTTATTCTTATTTTACCATCATCAAGTAATCCCTTCCTTCAGAGTTTGTTCTTGAGGAATAAATTCTAGTTCCAATTGTTTTCATCTTTTCTTTTCCGGAGTTAAAAATTACTCGACCATTTCATCGAACCCCCCATCTAAATCACCGCAAGGCTCATCTTATTCTTTCTTCCTTCATTCTATCTCATCACCCTTTTGTCACCGGAGTTCTTCATGGTGGTTCTTCATGATTTAATTCATTCTTCAAGAGTCCATCTAGATTTTGTTGGTGGAGTTCAAGTATCTTTTCTTCTCGCGTCTCGAAGTGCAAATAATTCTCCGTTTTCTTCTGAAGTGGATTTTTGCATTTCTTCTTTCTTCTCAGTTATTCAGACTTTTGGTTGTGGTATAATTTCACCTCAAGTTTTGAGTTGTTTTTGATAACTCCACAACAAGCTTATTCTCTCGTTGTTGATTTCCTCAACAACTCCACTCTACCCTTCCTCTAAGGATGCTATCGAATTCATTCGTGGTAGAAGTTGTTGTTCTATCATCAATTATTTTCTTTCCATTCTTTCAATTCTTCCGGAGGCATTGCGTTGTTCATCTCATCAAGTGCTGTCCCATCTTGCATAGTTCATGTTCTAATCCTTCCATTTTCAGTCGGAGTGTTACCAAAATTCGTTTATTCATTCCTTTTCTATCTTTTTCTAACTGAATGGTTTCAGAGTCTATCTTGTTTCCATGAGCATTTGATTCTCGTCATATTCGTCATTCCTCTTTCTATCGAATGCTCTTGACTTTGTTCACATTTTCTCTTGCGTTCTTACTTCACCTCTTCCTCTTTCTCTTCCATCTCGTTCCTAAGATCTCGGGATGAGATCTCTTGTTAGTGGAGGAGAGTTGTAACGCCCCGAATCCGATGCGCCAGGTGTCTTCCAGCTATTTGTCATTGTTGCCTTGTCACTTGGTTGCATGTTGCATTTTGCCATGTCATCATCCGCATTTCATCTACATGTTTTTCAAAACTTGCATCCGTTCGGGTTCCCCCGGTTCTCTCTGTTGTCCGTTCCGAGCCCAGACACACTCGCACGCACCCGTGGCACCTCCGAAATATTATTTTATAAGTGGCATAAGAATGTTCTCGGAATGGGATGAAAGTTGGCATGCGGTGTTGTTGTGTTGTAGGTAGGCCGCGTGCCAAGTTTCATCGCATTCGGAGTCCATTTGATAGCCCAACCATTAAACATATAGCCGCAATATAGCCGGTCTATTCGTCAGACATTTTCGGTATCCATAAACCCGTCACCGGGCCTCTCTCTTCCTTCTCTTCTCAGCCCAATGCCTCTACACAGCCCACCTATGGCCAGCTACCCACCTCCTCCGCTCGGTGCCGCACGATCGAGATCGTACGGTCCAAAACGGCCTCTTTTTCCCTAACCCTAGCCCCCTTTCTATATATAGACACCTCCACTGCCATTTTTGGCCTCCTACCTACCCCCTCCTCAATTTCCGCACTCAGCTGCCGCCTCCATCCTCGTTTTCAGCGCCAGCGCACTCCCCCGCCACCACTTGTCGCCGCCCAACTGGCTCAGCCGCCACCCGCCGCCGCCTGCACCCAATCCCCGAGCGCCACCTCGCCTCCCCAGCTCCCCCACTTCCCCCGCAGCCTCCTAGCCGGGCCAAGCCCGTCGGGGCCTAGATCTGGCCTGCCCCGGCCGAACCAGGCCCGAAGGAGCCCGCCGCAGTGCCCCGCAACCCTAGCGCCTCCAGTGCCCCACGCCACAGAGCCGCCGCCGCCAGCCTCCTCTGCCGCTGACGTGCTCCTCCGCCGCCCATCTCCTCGCCGGCCCCCGGTGCCCCGAGCGCCTCCCGATGCGCCTCCCCGTGCCCCATCATCGGAGAGCGTTGCCGTCGACCGCGCCTCCCCGCCCAAGAACTCCATCACCGAACCTCGCGCCGACGGCGGCCCGGCCTCTGCCGGCAGACCTCGCGCAGCCCCGCGCCAGCCCTGGCGCCGCCTGCTCCCATCACCGTCGACCACCAACACCTCGCCGCCCCGCGCCTCGGCTCCGCCGCCACGTCTCCACCTCGTCGCCTCTGTCCTCACCAAGCCTCTGATCTGGCGCGCCAGCTACTCCGGCGAGCTCCCTCGTCTCCGGCCTCCTTCCCCACTGTCTCCGGCGAGCTTCTCCGGCGACCTCCAGATCGGGATCAGATCCACCCATCCCTCCTTCCAAACGTGCCCCGAGCCTCCCTGGATCCCTTCGTCCCGCACGCCTCCGTCCCGCGTTGACTTTTGCGGAGGTAAAAATCGCCAAAGTCCCAAAATATTTACATTCTGGTGCCATGTTCGTCATGCCATAACTTCATGTGTGCTGCTCCGTTTCATGCATATGATCTATCAAAATGTTCATTGGGAGATGCTCTTAATTTGTTCCATTGTGCCATGTTTGTTTGAGTTCATATTGATGCCTTAATAATCATTGCAAGAGTGCTAAATGATATTAACCTGCTGAAATTGTTATAACTTGCTGAGTTGTCATTTTTGTTGCATTTTGTGTGTGCATCCTATGAGCTTGATGTCTACATGTTTTAGGAGCATATTCATGCCATATTTACAGTGGTGCAATCCATGTATTTTTGTGTGACTTGTGGTGAGTGCATCGAGCTCGTGAAGTAGGGTACTTGTTACTGTTTTGCTAGGCTGAATCTGTTATATCATGATGCTATGTAAACCTGCTGCTACAAGTCATTCTGTGGATAATCTGGAGATGTTCACTAAGGATGTTTTGTTTTACACGTCATGCTCTATACATCCATGCCATTGGTTGCATTTATAGCCTGCTGTAGCTTGTTGTTATCATGCTCCAAATGTGTTAAATAATGTTTCTGTCCGCCTGTTAACATGAAGTTCTGTTTTGCCATGTGTCTTGCTAGTGATCCATGCACCCTATGAACTTGCTCTTGCTATGCTTAGCTTCATAAATATGTCATCTTACCATTGGTCACCTTGTCATGACATGTATTTCTCTGTGGTGAGTTGTACAAGATCACAACATGCCTACTTATCATTGTTCCTGCCATGCTTTACCTATAAATCATGTCCATGCCTTTTGTTTTCATGCTGAGGTGCTGTAGCATATTGTTTTAATGCTTGCTAGATGCCTAGTTCCTGTTTTGGACAGCCTGTCCTTTAAACTTGTTTCAGGTGTATGTGTTGAACCATTGCTCCGTTTTGAGTGTGCTCTATATGAAACTTGCTTGATTTTGCGTGTAGTTTCATCTTATCATGTTGCATCCTTGTTTTGGGAGTGTTTTCTTGTTGTTTGAATGCCTTTTGCATTACTGCCATGATTAACTTGTTTTGCTCATATCTTCTAGGCCGTAGCTCCAAACTAATTGAACTTTATATGTAACTTGACTAAAATTTTGTGTAGATCATCTTGGTGCATTTTAACTTGCTATTTGACAAATTCAATAATAGATTTATTCAGATCTGGACCAATTTCGAAATTTGCATATGAGGACTTACCGGACTTGTTATTTGTTGTTTCCGGCCTCATTTAAACTTGCTTTGATGTGTAGTTCTTGGATGCATCATCTCTTGCCATGAGTAGCTTCATGTAGCCTTTGTCATGCATCATGCTTGGTTGAGCATCATGTCATGTTTATGTGTTGTATGTTTACCGTGTGTTTGCTTTTTTCTGGTTGTGCTCCTTCTCGTTAGTTCCTGTTTCGTTGCAATCGTGAGGATTCATTCGTCTACGCTTGGTTCGTCTTCGTGGCTTCATCTTCTTCATGGACTCATTCTTCTTCCTTGCAGGATTTCAGGCAAGATGGCCGTCACCTTGGATCTCATTACTATCATTGCTATGCTAGTTGCTTCGTTCTATCGCTATGCTGCACTACCTATCACTTGCTCTTCAAGCCTCCCAAATTGCCATGTCAGCCTCTAACCTTTTCACCCTTCCTAGCAAACCGTTGCTTGGCTATTGTTACCACTTTGCTCAGCCCCTCTTATAGCGTTGTTAGTTGCAGGTGAAGTTGAAGATTGCGCCATGATGGACAGGATTATGTTGGGTTATCACAATATATCTTATTTTAATTAATGCATCTGTATACTTGGTAAAGGGTGGAAGGCTCGGCCTTATGCCTGGTGTTTTGTTCCACTCTTGCCGCCTTAGTTTCCGTCATACCGGTGTTATGTTCCTTGATTTTGCGTTCCTTACGCGGTTGGGTGATTTATGGGACCCCCTTGATAGTTCGCTTTGAATAAAACTCCTCCAGCAAGGCCCAACCTTGGTTTTACCATTTGCCTCACCTAAGCCTTTTTCCCTTGGGTTTCCGGAGCCCAAGGGTCATCTTTATTTTACCCCTCCGGGCCAGTGCTCCTCTGAGTGTTGGTCCAAACTAGAGCATCTTGCGGGACCGTCCCTTGGCAACTTGGGTTATGTTGGCACTCGTACGCTTAGCTTATCTGGTGTGCCCTAAGAACGAGATATGTGCAGCTCCTATCGGGATTTGTCGGCACATCCGGGCGGTTTTGCTAGTCTTGTTTTACCATTGTCGAAATGTCTTCCAAACCGGGATTCCAAGACTGATTGGGTCTTCCTGGGAGAAGGAATATCCTTCGTTGACCGTGAGAGCTTGTGATGGGCTTAGTTGGGACACCCCTGCAGGGTATAAACTTTTGAGAGCCGTGCTCGCGGTTATGTGGCAGATGGGAATTTGTTAATATCCTATTGTAGAGAACTTGACACTTGACTTAATTAAAATGCATCAACTTCGTGTGTAGCCGTGATGGTCTCTTTTCGGCGGAGTCCGGGAAGTGAACATGGTTTTGGGTTATGTTTGACCTAAGTAGGAGTTCAGGATCACTTCTTGATCATTGCTGGCTTCACGACCGTTTCGTTGCTTCTCTTCTCGCTCTTATTTGCGTATGTTAGCCACCATATCATGCTTAGTCGTTGCTGCAACCTCACCACTTTACCCCTTCCTTACCCATTAAGCTTAGCTAGTCTTGATTCCCATGGTAATGGGATTGCTGAGTCCTCGTGGCTCACAGATTACTACAACAACAGTTGCAGGTGCAGCTTATGCGATGATCATGACGCGAGAGCGATGCTTGCTTGTTTTGGAGTTCTTCTTCTGCTTCTACTTCGATCAGGGGATAGGTTCCAGGTTGGCAGCCTGGGCTAGCAGGGTGGATGTCGTTTGAGTTTCTGTTTGTGTTTCATCTATAGTCGGATGTTGCTCTTATATATTGTGTTGTTGTATTCATGTGGCATTGGTTGCCTATTGTATGTATCCCTAACTATTATGTAATGGTACGATGTAATGATATCCACCTTGCAAAAGCGTCTCCAGTATGCACTTCTATCCTTGGTGGGACCTTCAAGTTCCTTTAGGACAGGGTTGCATATTGGGCGTGACACCGCCACCGCCGCTCTTCTTTGGCCACTGCCGCTGCTACCCCCGTAGTCACCGCCGTCTGTCCACCCCCTTCGTCTTCGTCCAAGCACTAACCCGTTGCCAGCATCGCCGTCATCTACCCTGACCACTTCATCTACTCCAACAACCGCGGGCGGCTGTCACACCCAAGCTAGTTCATGCGTTAGAGTGACTACATCATGTTTACTTTGATCAGAAACTTGGAAATGGGGATGACAGAACCCCCAGCACCCCCTTAATCCAACTAGGGTTTACTAAAATCTTTTTCAATGAACCTGAAATGCCCTTCTAAAATGTTCATCATCTTTGCCTTGGTCTATAACCTCTGACAAAAATGGTGCACAATTTTCTAGGACATCCTAAGGTCACTGGATTAAATCATATGTTATTTGCATTTGGATATTTAAATGCTATAAAATATTTTAAATGTCCAAATGATCATAAACTAAAATGTTTACTGTTGGATATATTCTATAAAGTGGGCATGAGCAGTTTCATGATTTTTGAAAGTGGCAAAGTATTTTTAGAAAAGCCACAAACATGCAAAAAAGAAAAGAAAAGAAAAATAAAAAGGAAACAAACTTACCAGGCCAAACAACCAGCCGGCCCACCTGGCGGCCCAACACTGTGCTGGCCCGCGTCAGCCAGCTGCTTCTTCCCCGCCAGGCAGGCAGAGAGGTGACGCCGGCGCGCGCGAGCTCGCCACGGTGCCAGTTGTTTGCCGCCCGCGCTGCTGGACGCCTGGATGTCCTCCACGTCATCGCCCCGACCCCCTGGACACCTCACTCTCCCCCAGCGCCTCTCCCTCGCCCTCTCCTACCATAGCCGATGTAGCCGCAGCCGCACCGTCGTCGTAGCCACGGCCACCGTCAACTCCACGCCGCCTCACCGTGTCCAGGAGATTCGAAGCCTCCTCTTCATCGAGCAGACCGAGCCCCAAGCGCTCGTTCGCCCCAGAGCCACCACAACAGCCTCGCCCGACCTCGTTGTCGCCAGATATCCCCTTCGCCATCACGCTCGCTCCAGCTCGTCCATGACCTCTCCATTCTCGCTGAGATCACCGTGAGCTCCTGCCTCTCCCCATCCTATCTGTTCTCGTTGTCGTCCACTGCAGCGACTGCAACAAGCACCATCGCACACGCCGCCGCCTGATCTCGTCGCCAACGTAGCTCCGGCCACCCAACGGCCACTCCACCTTGTCCAACAAGCTCACTGCACCCCGTAGGCCACGTAGGAGATGGCCTCATGCCTCCAGAACCACGACAACGACGAGTTCGGCCTCGCCCGAACTCTGGCAGGCGTAAAGCTCGTCGTCGGTGTCGTTTCCGACAACCTTGAGCTCAACAACCACCACCCCTCGACGCGGCTTGCTCCCGGCTGCTCGTAGGTGGCCTCCACCGTCCATTAGGTCGCCGGAGGGCAAAACCCGCACCCTCCACCGAGTATGGACGTCGCCGGCGGCTAAACGCCAGCGAGTCAACCCAGTTTGGCCAGGGCTTTGACCCCCGGGGACACTGACATGTGGGCCCTGCCCGTTAGTCAAACCTAGATTAGGGTTAAACTAATCCTAATTAAGTTAGTTAACTAACAGTCACACTGATCAGTGGGTGCCACTGGTCAGGTTTGACCTGGACCGCCCCAGTTGACCTGCTAACGCAATGCTGATGCAGTAATACATTTTTTGGATTTATTCTTATTCATGAAATTTCAGAAAATAGTGCTAACTTCAAAAATTCATAGAAATTAATCTGTAACTCCAAATGCAAAGTGTTATATATGAAAAATGATCAAAAAAGTCCTATCGGCCCATCTGTACTGGTTTCATGCATGTTTAAACAAGTTAACCTTGTTGTTTAGTGCAAAACATTATAAGGTACTATTTAAGATCACAAATGGGTTTGGACTATGGATCTTTGATTCAAAATAGCTCAAACCCATCTTGTTATAGTTGCATTAGCCCAACACACTCATTTTGCCATGTCACATACATGCATCAAATTATTGCATATTGTTTGGTATTGATTGTTTTACGGTGCTCTTTGCGGTAGGTTCTTCCCTGGAGGAATACCGCGAGTACCTGATCGAAGGACAATATCAGACTACAGACCTATCAGGCAAGCAACCACCCATTTGAACATATCGATAAAATCCCATGTTCTCGCTCCTGCTCTCATTTACTTCATTTAAGATAACCGCGTTTCAAACTGCTGTGTGCTATGGTAGTTGAACCCATTTCCTCTGCATGACCTGTCATTGCCACAGTAACTAGTTGAAACCCACTAGCATGTGTAGGAGTTGATTGAGCCATGTATGTGTTTTCTACCTTGCTATGCCTGCTATACTTAGAGTCGTGTCAGGTCTGGTTCATCTAGGTGATGGGCTAGGGTGAAATGATCATGTCGGTAATGAGAGTGAAGTGTTGAACATGATTTGGTAAAGGTATCGATGAGAGACCATGTAGAAGTACATGGTGGGTTGTTTCATTGGAACCATCCTTAAGCACTGAGATATGTATATGTGATTTAAGATTTAGCTACTACCATGCATTTGGCCCGAAACCAATGGACCCTCTCGGCTTCTTAACCACCCTAGTCCTCTACCTAGGAGTTGCAAGTAGTTTCTGGTGTTTGTAGTATACTGGAGGCCGTGGGGAGCGCTGACCCTCGGGGTGGGCTATGATGCGGTAGGTATGTGGCACGGTGTACCGGACGCCCGTTTGGTGTTTTGGGAACCCTGCACACATCGTTCGGGGCCGTATGTGGAAACCTCGGCCGGACCCCCAACGGATGGAACCTGAATAGGCGATAAACCTGGACTAGAGACTTGAGTGTTTAGGCAGGCCATGGCCGACACCCTCGTTGGGCTTCCGCTTGAAGGTTCCCGAGTACATGTCGTGTAAATGGTGATAAGTGGTGGAAGTGTGTGTGAAGAAGTACACCCCTGCAGGGTTAACATCATCTATTCGAATAGCCGCATTCGCGGTAAAGGACTACTTGGTTGCCTACACAGTTCATAGACAAGTAAATGGAAACTACTAAAAAGCCTCAAGACAAGTGTGAGTGTCGTGGATGGCCTTCCGTAGGATGACGGGAGTGGATCCTCGGTAGTGTATTGTTGTGGTGTGTAGTGGACTCGAGTGCGCAAAACAATTACAAGTTGGAGTCTTGTAAGATAGTTTAGCCAAGAGGCAAAGCTGGCTTGCTGCAATAACCCCACCATCCCTTTATTGATAATGTGCATGTATGTAGGATATGATGTAAGTCTTGCTGAGTACCTTTGTACTCATGTTTGCTTAATTACGTTTGCAGAAGATACTACCGCCCCTTCTAATGGGTTTTACATGGACCTTGACATCGGCGAGTAGCTTGAGGCCCAGGTGGTGATCCTGAGCACATGGTGGACCCTTGTAGGATAGATAGGCTTCCTCAAGCCTTTTTACTTTCTAGATGTGTGTACCCAGACATGTTTCTTCCGCTTATGGCTTGTATGCTTGTATGACTTGAATGATGGGTCATGTGACCCCTATCTGTTTGAATGATATGTATGGCTCTCTGGAGCCTTTTAAATAAAGAACTTGAGTTGTAGAGTTTTGTTGTGATGCCATGTTGTATTTGCACATATCGAGCATATTGTGTGTATGTTTGGAATTCTTGGTATGTGTGGGATTTGACTATCTAGTTGTTTATCCTTGGTAGCCTCTCTTACCAGGAAATGTATCCTAGTGCTTCCACTGAGCCATGGTAGCTTGCTACTGCACCGGAACACTTAGGCTGCCCGGCATGTGTCCTTCTTTGTTCCTGTGTCTGTCCCTTCGGGGAAATGTCACGCGGTGATCCTTTAAGTCCTTGTAGCTTGCTACGACTTGGTATTCATTCGTTGTTGATCGACACGTTCATTGTTGGGTCATGTATGCTTGTCCCTGTAAATTAGCGCCACTTTGGGTTCACGACTAGCCATGTCAGCTTGGGTTCTTTGTCATATGGATGCTAGCGAGACTATCATATGTGTGAGCCAAAAGGCGCAAACGGTCCCGGTCCTAGTAAGGCGACACCCGTGGGAATATCGTGCGTGAGGCCGCAAAGTGATATGAGGTGTTACATGCTAGATTGGTGTGGCATAGGATCGGGGTCCTGACAGCGTTGGCATCAGAGTCGGGCTGCCTGTAGGTTCTTCAAGCCAAACTGGTCAATGTCGAGTCTAGAAATGCTTTAGTTATATGTAGGGGAATTGATTGTGGGATGGAACGTAAGGCTCTTTTTACTCCTTTACCTCATGGCATTCTGATTTGAGTCAGTCCATTCTTTCCATGGGGGTTAAGGACTAGGATCTCCTTCTCTCTATCAGGTTCACTTGTTACTAATCCCTAGTAACTTATAGGATTGTTGGTTACAAGCCCCAGTTCAGTTCTACTACTTCAGTATGTTGTTAGTTGGACCCAGAACCTTGATATGATATTGTTGAGTGTCTATGCAATCCTTTGCAAAGTGTCTCAAAATCCTTTTTGAGCATTTACAGTCGTTATGCTATCCAATTTCTGCTTGAAATTCTAATGCCTTTGCATTATTTGGTGTTTCAGATGTCTTCTCGCACTACTCACCAGGTGGTACGACTGACCCGGTGCATTCACGTGCCCGGGCACACGGCCATGTTAGTCCGAGTGATGACTGAGACAGGCTACAGATGGTATCCAAAATATACCGTCGAAGAGTAGTTTAGTGACTTTAATCAGAGTCAGTTTATCTGCACTGTGAGGATCTTCCCTTCTTATCCCGGAGCTACCGAGCCTCTGCATTGGTCCTACGGGCTTGGTATTACCGTGGAGATGTCCGTGCAGGATGCTGCCTACTCTATGATATCTATCATTCGAGCCGGGTATGCATCACTTCAGGATACCGAGTTCCGCTATCTGCCGGCAGCACACAATGGCCAGGAGGGCTATTACACTGGGCTTTATGTTGATGCTTCTCATGAGGAGCCACAACTTCGCACCATCACTGAGACGTTGGAGGAGAGAGACCGAGAGTACTGTGCCTTACGCATGGAGCTGTACAACACCCGGGTGGACCACTGGGCTACCCTGACACGGCTTGCACCTACCGTGCAGACCGGTTACCTTGATATGCGGGACTTGTACCCCATCCGCACACGTCTGCCACCTCGCATGGATTATCCAAATGTTTGAGGTATCATGCCTCCATGTGGGCACCATCTGCCACCCTTTGTGGGGCCTAGGCCTCATCCGAGTCCATATGGTCCACAGGCCCGACGCGATCGTGAGTTTCCGAATCCACATGTTCTGCTTCCAGGCTATGTGTGTAATCTCTATGAGGACTACTACGGAGACGGAGACGACTGGGCTAGATCACGACACTAGTAGTATGTAGTAGTTGTATCTCCACAGTCCTGTGCGTCTTGTGGGATATGACTTAGTGTGTACTAAATTTCGGAGGTGTAGAAAAACAATGTATAGGAGCTTGGAATGCCTCCGATGAGATGTAACCTTTCTTTCACCGCAGTTGTACTTCATTTTGGTCTTGTACTAAACTGTGTATGGTGTGTATGACCAATGGTATATATATGACAGTTCCTGTATTACCATGTCGTACGGATGAACATCCAGCATTCTGAGTTATCCATTACATTCTGCACTTCTATGACAGAATTTTGTCATCGTTGTCTAAACTGTTGGTTTGTTTCCTAGGATGGTCAACACCCGAAACAACCCTGCTGCCCTTAGCAGGCTGAAGGCAGTGGGGCTAGGAATGCGAATCTACCTCATCCTCCTTCCTTGGTTGAGGTCATGCTGGAGGCTGAAAGGAACAAACGTGTGACCAACCGTTTGCTGGAACGCATTGAGCAGAACACAACACAACACGCGAGGAATGACTTGGTGTCTTTCAGTGACTTCATCAAGTTGCATCCACCCACCTTCCATCATTCTGTCGAGCCCCTCGATGCGGATGATTGGCTCCGCAACATCACCCACAAGCTATGCTCTGCACACGTAGTTGAAGCTGACAAGGTCACTTACGCTGCTTATCATCTTGAAGGCCCCGCCAGCCTTTCGTGGGAGAACTATGAGGCCATGCACCCAGCTGGCTAGGTTACCACTTGGGCAGAGTTCAGCGAGGCTTTCCATGAACATCACATTCCAGAATCTCGTATGGATCGTAAGCGGGAGGAGTTCTACAACTTCACCCAGGGTAGACTCATTGTGGATGCATACAGCAGAGAGTTTGGAAACCTAGCACGCTATGCAACTGAAGAAGTATACACCGATGCAAAGAAGCAGGCCAGTTTCCGCAAGGGACTTAGCCCTGAGCTTTGCCATGATCTCCGACTGCACGAATGCACTTCCTTCCAGAAGCTATTGAACAAGGCTATCAGTGCTGAGACAGGTTAGAGTGACTTCGAAGCTACACGCAGGCACACCCATGATACTGGTTCCTCATCCGGTTCTGGCTCTTAGAAGCGCCGGGTGTGGGTACCTAACACAGCTCTGCCACCCAGGTTCACACCGAGGCCATCCTATCAGGCGCCTCGTCCAACCCAACAGTATGCACTTCCCAAGTCTTATGGTGGATCAACCGCCAATGCTCCCCCACGCACCAGCTCTGTGACATGCTTCAAGTGTGGAGAACCGGGTCACTACATGCGAGAGTGTCCCCAGAACAACCCCAACTCCAACCAGTCCGGAAAGGCTGTTGGCCGTGGTAAGCCAGCAAGGAAGGTGTACTACACCAAGACGGCCACCGCTGCACATGGCCATGTGAACTGTGTCTCAGCTGAAGAGGCTCAGGATGATCCCAATGTCGTTCTTGGTACGCTCCTTGTTAACTGCCATCCGGCATATGTTCTTTTCGATACTGGAGCATCTCATTCATTTATATCCGAGAGCTATGCTTGTTTGCATAACACCGCATTTTGTGACATGCCCTCTACCATGGAAATTTCAACTCCTGGTTCTAGATGGCAAACTTCTAAAGTAAGCCATGAGAATGAAATTCATGTCGATAGACTTGTTTTCCTTGCATCTTTGATAGCTCTCAAATCCTCGGACATTAATATCATCTTGGGTAGGGACTGGATGTCAGCCCATCATGCTAAGATTGATTGTTTCTCTAGGACTGTTCAACTTACACATCCATCAGGCAAGGTAGTCAATGTCTTGAACCGAGTAGCTAAGCGACAACTCTACTCTCTTAATGCCAGTCCTTTGCCAGACCTCGAAGACGTTCCGGTAGTCCGTGACTTTTCGGATGTCTTTCCAGAAGAATTGCCAGGTGTTCCACCCGACAGGGATGTCGAGTTCGTGATAGATCTTATCCCCGGAACTGTCCCAATCTCTAGGAGACCCTATAAGATGGCACCACTAGAACTAGCTGAGATCAAGAAACAACTCGATGAGTCCTTGAAAAAAGGTTTCTCCGTGGGCTTGTCCTGTCCTCTTTGTCGAAAAGAAGGATGGTATGGATCGGATGGTTGTAGATTATCGACCCGTCAACTTGGTCACTATAAAGAACAAGTATCCGCTCCCTAGGATCAACGACCTGTATGATCAGCTCGCTGGAACCTCGGTCTTTTCTAAGATGGATTTGAGGTTGGGCTACCATCAAATCAAAATCAAGAATGGGGAGATTCCCAAAACGTCCTTTGTCACTCGTTATGGCCAATACGAGTACATCGTCATGGGCTTCAGTTTAACCAATGCCCCAGCCACCTTCTCTAGGTTAATGAACTTGATCTTCATGGAGTATTTGGATAAATTAGTTGTGGTATACCTCGATGATATACTCATCTACTCCTAGAATGAGGAAGAACATGCCAAGCATCTAAGGCTAGTACTGATGAAACTTCGAGAGCATCGCCTTTATGCCAAATTCTCTAAATTTGAGTTTTAGATGCCAGAAGTGACCTATCTAGGCCATGTAATCTCTGGTAAGGGTATTGCTGTCAATCCCGAGCGAGTTCGAGCCGTTCTGAACTGGACTCCACCTAAATCGGTCACGCAAGTTTGGAGTTTCCTTGGCATAGCGAGCTACTGTCGCCGCTTTGTTGAGAACTTCTCCAAAGTTGCTAAACCTCTAACTGAACTCCTCAAGAAAGATAAAAAGTTCGAGTGGACCGCATAGTGCGAGCACAGTTTTCAGGAACTGAAAAGACGCCTGACATCTGCTCCCGTACTGGTACCACCAGATTTCTCCAAGGACTTTGTTATCTCTTGCGACGCGTCGCAACAAGGACTAGGTTGCATACTCATGCAAGATCGTCATGTAATTGCCTATGCTTCACGATAGTTGCATCCACACAATACAAAAAAAATACACTTCCGTGATGATACATTTTTGTCACAGTAGGTCGCGTTTTTGTCATGCATGTACATCCATGATGATTTTATGACAGAATCAAGATAGTCATACCTGTGCTGTCGTAGAAGTGTTCCATGACATTACCAAAATTATCATCACAGAAGTGTCCACTTCCATGACGATAAATCATGCGTCACATAAATGATTTCGTCAAGGGTGACCGACACGTGGCATCCACCGTAACGGAACGCTGTTAAGCTATCGGGTTCGGTTTTGGATCCGATAACCCGTTAACAGCCCCGACCAATGGGGATTTTCCACGTGTAAAATCATCATTGGCTGGAGGAAACACGTGTCGGCTCATCGTTGGGATAGATGTCATCCACTCATTGTACAGAAGGCGCCTATGATACACACGTGGCACGGACCAACAGAGGCCCATTCCTGTGAAAAGGCCGGCCCGTTTGACTTGATCAAAAGGTGGTGGGCTGGCCAACTAAAAGCCTGTTAACGGCCTGTCCGCATATAGCCCATTTACAGCCCACTAACCCAGGGCCCGTTACGACCTATCCGAATTAGGCCCAGTAGCGTCACATGGGCCGTCCAATATGATTCTAGCCTGTTTTAACTTCCGGCCCATGTATGGCCCATGACGTCTTTCAACCCATATGAGGCCCTTTGTAACTCTTGGCCCGTTAACGGCCCGTGGTGAAACTGGCCCGTAATAAACAGTGTATCACTTTATACCCATTAACGGCCCATTATTCCATTGGGCCGTTTCCAGCCCATGTTATCTTTCGGCCTTCTCAGGGTCCATTTATTCTTGGGCTCATTTCCAGCATTTGGTTACTTACGGCCCGTTACTGTCTTTTTCTGCTTGTGGGCCAAATTCAGCCTGTTGTTACAGTCGTCCCGTTTGTGGCCTATTAATACGTTGGGTCATTTTCATAGCGTCATCAAATATGTCCTATTAACGACGACCCGTTATGGTCGGCCCATGAACGGACGATTCCAACTCTAGCACATTCGCGGCCATAATGCGGTCTGTTATTGGCCCATGTTTGGCCAATCAATCATACGACCCATATAAGGCCCATTGATGGTGCGAACTGTAGAAGGCCCATTGTGTCTACCGCTCGTAGAAGGCGCATTGTTTCTACGGCCCATAGAAGTCCCATTGTTTCTATGGCCTGTAGAAGGCCCATTGTTTCTACGGCCGGTAGGAGGCCTAGTGTCACTACAGTAAATATGTAGCCCATGGTTATTGTGGCCTAGTTTTAGAAAATAGGTTATTGTGGCCACTAGCAAACCGCGGAAAAAGAACTGCACTGACTACAAGCAAAGAAATAAAGAAGACAACAAGGAAATAAATAAGCAAGCAACTAACGCTAGGCTATCACGGCTATTACACATATTACATCCACTGGGCATCAAAGTTCGCCACCAGTGCAAATATAGGGAACAAAGCTGCATATCATATACACTGGTTGTCAAAGTTGGCGACCAGCGCAAATAAACGCCGCAGCAAAACAAATCCAGAACTGAAACCACTTCAGAAGATCTCAAGAAACAATATCCTGGGTACCCATAATGCTGGCAAGATGCTTAGCAAGCTTATTAACTTTCTCTTGTTTGGCGCTTAAATCCTCCAGTGCTTGCTGTTGCACCAGGAAATATGCATCTGAATTCTGCAGGGACTTCCTCGGTCCTTCAGCTTCCTGTCGCAGCACATCTGATCGATGTCTTTCAACTTGAAGTTGAGACTCAAGAAGACGAACTGATTCAGGCAGCGAGTTCGAAGAGCTTGTGCCAGCAGTAGTGGCCAGTAACTCGAACACTACATCAAGACATGACTTTTGGGTTCTCTCACTTTCGTCAAGATAGTTTTTATCAGCTTTCTTGGAGACCAACAGGGATGTCTCACTATCTTGAACCTTATCTGCATTACTTCCTTTACCATTGCATAACGTGGTACTGTTCTCCAATATTTTGTCCGCATTCTAAAAGAGAAACAAGCAGACACATCATAGGTTTACCATGTTGTATATGAAACTCATTTTGGTAGATGAGTTCAGTAGTAAAGTGGACATGATAACATCATGAAACAAACATATATATATGTACCATGGTCACTTTATGGTCTATATCATTCTAGTTTTTGTTGCCAAATCAAGATCGAGACACAGTTCAAATAATATTTGTTCAAGACAAAGCAGAGTAGACAGAATATAAGTGTGGGAAACTATAGAGCAATAACAACACTTGTAATGTGTATGACATGAGAACATAACTGTTTATTCAATTGAAACTAAAATCAACATAGAGTCGGTTACTACAGCAAACCAATTAAAGAAACAGGTTTAAAACATACCTATTGCGCCATTGGAGTTTCAATTCCACCCTTCAAATTTGAAAATAGTTGGTATGAGTAAATACAGTAATGTAAGAGCAAAGGAGTATGAACCATAGCTACAGAGCCTGACCTGAGAACAAATCTTATTCTCCTTTAAGTGTTGAGTTGGGATTCGGAGTGGTAGTCCTCATGCTTTGGGCACTGCAGTTCCCTTACTAACTGCTCGTGCTTGGGTGCTCTGTGGTGGAGAAGGTGATGTGTCAACTTGAACTGGGCTACTATCTGTCGGGGTTGGGGTTACAAGGGGTGTAGCTGGTTCTCTGTCCAACTAGGTAGGGGTACAATCTGCCAGAGTCTGGGTTATGTGTGGTGGATCTGGTCCTTGGAAAAGTACAACCGTAGTTCTATCTGCATCAACTGGTAGCACTATCTTTTCTGAAGACCGTGTTGTTACTCCGTTAGATACTGCCATCACCCTCTCCAATTCAAATGGCTGATAAACAAGAAAAGTAATTGAAATTATAGACATTGAATGATAGACAGGTGCAATGGATAGCGGGGAATAAAAGAGGCCATGAAATAATTCACATTTATGTTGTCTAACCAAACAGGATAGCATGACACAATTTCACATATATGATGGCTAACTAAACAGGATAGCATGACACAATTTCACATTATGATGGCTAACTAAAAAAGATGGAAAGACATAGTTCAAAATATGATGACTATGTAAACAGGATGACATGATATAACTATATAATGTGTTTATTAAATAGGTTGGCATGCCATAATTCACATACATTCACGGATAGAATTCCATAATTCAAAATATGATGATTGTAAACAGTAAACAGGATGAGATGATATAACTATATGATGTCTTTATTAAATGGGTTGCCATGCCATAATTCAGAGAGATGATGTGTATGTACTATGTAAACATGATGGCATGATATAATTCAAATATATGATTTATATAGTAAGCAAGTAAGCAGATGGCAATCCATATATGATGTAAAAACTAAGCAATGCAAGACAACATGCATGACATGGGTAATATAACCCTGCCAAGTTTGAGCATAGACCTCAGGGGGGAAATAGGACTGGTCATCAGTCTCTGAATCCTCCTCTGAGGAGCTCTTCATAACCAGCAAGGTGTCTGCTTCAGTGATACGTCTCCAACGTATCTATAATTTTTTATTGCACCATGCTACTTTATCTACTGTTTTGGACTATATTGGGCTTTATTTTCCATTTTTATATTATTTTTGGGACTAACCTATTAACCGGAGGCCCAACCTAGAATTGTTGTTTTTTGCCTATTTCAGTATTTCGAAGAAACAGAATATCAAACGGAGTCCAAAAGGAATGAAACCTTCGGGAACGTGATTTTCTCACCGAACGTGATCCAGGAGACTTGGACCCTACTCCAAGAAGTGCCAGAGGTGGTCACGAGGGTGGAGCGCGCCCCCCTGGGCACGCCTCCCTACCTCGTGGGCCCCCTGTTGCTCCATCGACGTACTCCTTCCTCCTATATATAGCTACGTACCCCCAAACGATCAGAATAGGAGCCAAAAACCTAATTCCACCGCCGTAACCTTCTATATCCACGAGATCCCATCTTGGGGCCTGTTCCGGAGCTCCGCCGGAGGGGGCATCCACCATGGAGGGCTTCTACATCAACACCATAGCCCCTCCAATGAAGTGTGAGTAGTTTACTTCAGTCTTTTGGGTCCATAGCTAGTAGCTAGATGGCTTCTTCTCTCTCTCTTTGGATCTCAATACAATGTTCTCCCCCTCTCTCGTGGAGATCTATTCGATGTAATCTTCTTTTTGCGGTGTGTTTGTTGCGACCGATGAATTGTGGGTTTATGATCCAGTATTATCTATGGAAAATATTTGATTCTTCTTTGAATTCTTTTATGTATGATTGAGCTATCTTTGCAAGTCTTTTCGAATTATCCTTTTTGGTTTGGCCAACTAGATTGGTAGTTCTTGCAGTGGGAGAAGTGCTTAGCTTTGGGTTCAATCTTGCGGTGTTCTTACCCAGTGACAGAAAGGGTTGCAAGACACGTATTGCATTGGTGCCATCGAGGATAACAAGATGGGGTTTTTATCACATTGCATGAATTTATCCCTCTACATCATGTCATCTTTCTTAAGGCATTACTCTGTTTTTACTTAATACTCTAGATGCATGCTGGATAGCGGTCGATGAGTGGAGTAATAGTAGTAGATGCAGAATCCTTTCGATCTACTTGTCTTGGGCGTGGTGCCTATATACATGATCATTGCCTAGATATGCTCATAACTATGCTCAATTCTGTCAATTGCTCAATAGTAATTTGTTCACCCACTATAGAATACTTATGCTCTTGAGAGAATCCACTAGTGAAACCTATGGCCCCCGGGTCTATTCTCATCATATCAATCTCTATCGCTTTATTACTTGCTTTGTTTTTACTTTGACTTTTACTTTTTACTTTGCATCTATCTATCAAAAATACCAAGAATATTATTTATCATCTCTATCATATCTCACCCTCGTAAGTGACCATGAAGGGATTGACAACCCCTAATCACGTTGGTTGCGAGTAGCTATCATTTTGTGTAGGTACGAGGGATTTGTGTGTGGTCTCCTACTAGATTGATACCTTGGTTCTCAAAAACTGAGGGAAATACTTACGCTACTTTGCTGCATCATCCTCTCTCTTCGGGGAAATCCAACGCAGTGCTCAAGAGGTAGCAAGAAGAATTTTTGGCGCCGTTGCCGGGGAGGCTCACGCAAGCAAGTCAACAAAACCAAGTTCCCATCGCAATCCCTATCTCTCGCATTACATTATTTGCCATTTTCCTCTCATTTTCCTCTCCCCCACTTCACCCTTGCTGTTTTATTTGCCCTCTCTTTCCCAAATCTCCTCCTCTCATTCCCGTGTTCCTTTTTCTCGTTGCCTTTCTGTTTGCTTGTGTGTTGGATTACCTGTTGCCATGGCGCAAGATAATACCAAATTGTGTGATTTCTCAAATACCAATAATGATGATTTCCTTAGTACTCCGATTGCTCCTCTTAATAATGATGAGTCTTGTGAAATCAATACTGCTTTGTTGAATCTTTCTATGAAAGATCAATTTGCCGGCCTTCCTAGTGAAGATGCCGCTACTCATCTAAACAATTTTGTTGATTTGTGTGATATGCAAAAGAAGAAAGATGCGGATAACAATATTTTCAAATTGAAGTTATTTCTGTTTTCACTTAGAGATCGTGCTAAAGTTGGTTTTCATCTTTGCCTAAAAATAGTATTGATTCTTGGAACAAGTGCAAAGATGCATTTATCTCTAAGTTTTTTCCTCCCGCTAAGATTATCACTCTTAGGAACGATATCATGAATTTTAAACAACTTGATCATGAGCATGTTGTCCAATCTTGGGAAAGAATGAAATTGATGCTTCGCAATTGCCCTACTCATGGTTTGAATTTATGGATGATCATACGAAAATTTTATGCCGGATTGATTTTTTCTTCTAGAAATCTTTTAGATTCGGCCGTGGGAGGCACATTTATGGCAATTACGTTAGGAGATGCTACAAAATTGCTTGATAATATTATGGCTAATTATTCTCAATGGCACATCGAAAGATCTTCTAGTAACAAAGTGCATGCTATAGAAGAAATCAATGTTTTGAGTGAAAAGATGGATGAACTTATGAAGATGTTTGCTCCTAAAAATACTCCTCTTGATCCCAATGATATGCCTTTGTCTACCTTGCTAGAGAATAATAATGAATCTATGGATGTGAATTTTGTTGGTAGGAATAGTTTTGGAGACAACGCGTATAGAGGGAATTGTAATCCTTATCCTAGTAATCCTTCTAATAATTATGGAAATTCCTACAACAACTCTTATTGAAATTCTAATAAGATGCCCTCTGAATTTGAGAGTAGTGTTTAAAGAGTTTATGAATTCGCAAAAGAATTTTAATGCTTTGCTTGAAGAGAAATTGCTTAAAGTTGATGATTTGGCTAGGAACGTTGATAGAATTTCTCTTGAAATTGATTCTTTAAAGCTTAGATCTATTCCTCCTAAGCATGATATCAATGAGTCTCTCAAAGCCATGATAATTTCCATTGATGAGTGCAAGGAAAGAACCGCTAGGATGCGTGCTTCCAAAGATGCCTTTATTAAAGCGCGTTCTTCCAATTCCTATGAAAATCAAGATGAAGATCTAAAAGTTATTGATGTGTCCCCCATTAAATCTTTGTTTTGCAATATGAATCTTGATGAAACTGAATATGATCTTCCTTTACCTAGAAGGCGTTCTAAGAATTCGGAGTTTCTAGATCTTGATGATGAAATTGATGAAAGTGGGATTGAAAGAAATAAAAACCTAGATGTTGCTAAACCCACTATTTTGGATCTCAAGGAATTTAATTATGAAAATTTCTCTTTGATTGGTTGTATTTCCTTGTTGCAATCCGTGCTAGATTCTCCTCATGTTATAGTCAAAATAAGGCCTTTACCGAACACATTGTTGATCCCTTGATGCAATCTTATGAAGAAAAACTTGAGTTGAAAGTTTCTATCCCTAGAAAACTCTATGATGAGTGGGAACCTACTATTAAAATTAAAATTAAAGATTATGAGTTTCATGCTTTGTGTGATTTGGGTGCTAGTGTCTCTACTATTCCTAAAGCTTTGTGTGATTTGCTAGATTTCCGTGATTTTGATGATTGCTCTCTAAACTTGCATCTTGCGGATTCCACTATTAAAAAACCTATGGGAAGAATTAATGATGTTCTTATTGTTGCAAATAGGAATTATGTGCCCGTAGATTTTATCGTTCTTGATATAGATTGCAATCCTTCATGTCCTATTATTCTTGGTAGACCTTTCCTTAGAACGATTGGTGCAATTATTGATATGAAGGAAGGGAATATTCAATTCCAATTTCCCTTAAAGAAGGGCATAGAACACTTCCCTATAAATAAAATAAAGTTACCATATTAATCTATCATGAGAGCCACTTATGGATTGCTACCAAAGATGGGAATACCTAGATCTATCCTTGCTTTTATGCCTAGCTAGGGGCATTAAACGATAGCGCTTGTTGGGAGGCAACCCAATTTTATTTTGTGTTTTTTTTTGTTTTTGCTTCTGTTTAGGAATAAATAATCCATCTAGCCTCTGTTTGGATGTGGTTTTATCTTTTATTAGTGTTTGTGCCAAGTAGAACCTATAGGATAACCTACGATGATAGTTGATTTGATTCTGCTAAAAAACAGAAACTTTGCGCGCACGAATATAATTTTGTTAAATCACAGGAACGTGTTTTTGCATTGATTATTTTTTCTGCTGATCAATAAACAAATTTTCCAGGACTTCCTATTTTGATAGAATTTTTAGAATTCCAAAAGTTTGCGTTAGTTACAGATTGCTACAGACTGTTCTGTTTTTGACAGATTCTGTTTTACGTGTGTTGTTTGCTTATTTTAATGAATCTATGGCTAGTAAAATAGTTTAAAAACCATATAGAAGTTGGAATACAGTAGGTTTAACACCAATATAAATAAAGAATTAGTTCATTACAGTAACTTGAAGTAGTCTTTTGTTTTCTTTCTCTAACGGAGTTCACGAGATTTCTGTTGAGTTTTGTGTTGTGAAGTTTTCAAGTTTTGGGTGAATTCTTTTGATGGATTATGGAACAAGGAGTGGCAAGAGCCTAAGCTTGAGTATGCCCATGGCACCCCCAATATAATCCTAGGACACCAAAAAGTCAAAGCTTGGGGATGCCCCGGAAGGCATCCCCTCCTTCGTCCACTTCCGTCGGTAATTTACTTGGAGCTATATTTTTATTCACCACATGATATGTGTTTTGCTTGGAGCTTCTTGTATTATTTGCATCTTTGCTTGTTAGTCTACCACAATAATCCTTGCTGTACACACCTTTTGAGATAACCATACATGATTTGGAATTTGCTAGAATACTCTATGTGCTTCACTTATATCTTTTGAGCTTGGTAGTTTTGCTCATAGTGCTTCACTTATATCTTTTGAGCGTGATAATTTTTGCTCTAGTGCTTCACTTATATCTTTTAGAGCACAGTGGTGGATTTTTTTTAAAGAAACTATTGATCTCTCATGCTTCACTTAGATTATTTTGAGAGTCGTTAATAGCATGGTAATTTGCTTAATGTTAATATACTTGGTGTTCAAGATATGTGAAACTTTCTTTTGAGTGTGTTGAATACTAGGATAAGTTTGATGCTTGATAATTGTTTTGAGATATGGAGGTGATAATATCAAAGTCGTGCTAGTTGGGTAATTATGAATTCAAAGAATGCTTGTGTTGAAGTTTGCAAGTCCCGTAGCATGCACGTACAGTTAAAGTTGTGTGACAAATTTGAAACATGAAGTGTACCTGGCTTGTGCATCCTTATGAGTGGCGGTCGGGGACGAGCGATGGTCTTTTCCTACCAATCTATCCCCCTAGGAGCATGCGTTTGAATTTTTGATGACTCCTAAATTTTTGCAATAAGTATATGAGTTCTTTTGACTAATGTTGAGTCCATGGATTATACGCACTCTCACCTTTCCACCTTTGTTAGCCTCTTCGGTACCGTGCATTGCCCTTTCTCACCTTGAGAGTTGGTGCAAACTTCGCCAGTGCATCCAAACCCCGTGATACGATACGCTCTATCACACATAAACCTCCTTATATCTTCCTCAAAACAGCCACCATACCTACCTATCATGGCATTTCCATAGCCATTCCGAGATATATTGCCATGCAACTTCCAAGATCATATTCATGACATACATTACTTTTGATCATGTAGTTGACATCGTATTTGTGGCAAAGCCACCATGCATTATTTTTCATACATGTCACTGTTGATTCATTGCACCATCCTGGTACACCGCCGGAGGCATTCATATAGAGTCATATCTTGTTCTAAGTTTCGAGTTGTAATCCTTATGTTGTAATCAATAGAAGTGTGATGATCATCATTTTTAGAGCATTGCCCAAATAAAAAAAGAGAAAGACCAAAAGAAAAAAAGGAAGCCCCCCCCCCCAAAAAGGCAATGCTACTATCTCTTTTTCCACACTTGTGCTTCAAAGTAGCACCTTGTTCTTCATGTAGTGAGTCTCATATATTGTGCTTCAAAGTAGCACCTTGTTCTTCATGTAGTGAGTCTCATAAGTTGTCTTTTTATACTAGTGGGAATTTTTCATTATAGAACTTGGATTGTATATTCCTACGATGGGCTTCCTCAAATGCCCTAGGTCTTCGTGAGCAAGCGAGTTGGATGCACACCCACTAGTTTTCTTTTGTTGAGCATTCATTTATAGCTCTAGTGCATCCGTTGCATGGCAATCCCTACTCCTCATGTTGACATCAATTGATGGGCATCTCCATAGCCCGTTGATTAGCCTCGTCAATGTGAGACTTTCTGTCGGTGTCAAAACCGGCGGATCTCGGGTAGGGGGTCCCGAACTGTGCGTCTAGGCGGATGGTAACAGGAGACAAGGGACACGATGTTTTACCCAGGTTCGGGCCCTCTTGATGGAGGTAAAACCCTACGTCCTGCTTGATTGATATTGATGATGTGGATATTACAAGAGTAGATCTACCACGAGATGAAGGAGGCTAAACCCTAGAAGCTAGCCTATGGTATTATTGTTGTTTATCCTACAGACTAAAGCCATCTGGTTTATATAGACACCGGAGAGGGCTAGGGTTACACAGAGTTGGTTAGAATGGTAGGAGATCTACATATCCATATTGCCAAGCTTGCCTTCCACGCCAAGGAAAGTCCCATCCGGACACGGGACGAAGTCTTCAATCTTGTATCTTCATAGTATTGGAGTCTGGCCGATGGTGATAGTTCGGCTATCCGGACACCCCCTTGTCCAGGAATCCCTCAGTAGCCCCTGAACCAGGCTTCAATGACGATGAGTCCGGCGCGCATGTTGTCTTCGGCATTGCAAGGTGGGTTCCTTCTCCGAATAATTTATAGAAGATTGTGAACACCAGGATAGTGTCCGGCTCTGCAAAATAAATTCCACATACCACCGTAGAGAGAAAAATATTTACACAAGTTCAATCTGCTGACGTATTTCGTGGGGTGACGTCACACCACAACCAAGCCTTTACTCGAATCGTTTTTATCATACCGCCTCCGCGCGTTTAGCGAGGCGATTTCCTTGGCATGTCTTGTCGAAGTAGAGATCGTGTTCCCCTTATTCCTGGATTCTCATCAATACGGACATGGGTAACCCAACCGCGCCCGTTGCCACGCCCCCTCTATCAAAGGCGGGTTCCAAATGGTCACGGGGACGGCTCTTGGTATTCTCCCTCTTTATAATGAGACCAAGGCCCGTTCTTTTTCTTCAATCCTCAATCGAATCTGCCCCTCGCCCCGAGTTCCAACACCCAGGGCTCCAGATTCAGGTACTTTCGACCTTCGACAAGGTCTGGCTCCGATCTATGAGGCCGGTGGATGCCCTCCTCCGTCACGGAGGAGGACGTGCTAAAGCTGAGAGACGCCAGGTACTTAACCTATGAGATTTCGCATAGGTTGCCTGCCCGAGTGCAAGTTATTCCTACTCCCGAGCCCGGCGATAGCGTCATGTTCGTGTCTCACCTCCGTCGGGGTTTAGGCTTCCCGATGGATCCCTTCGTGAGGGGGCTCATGTTTTACTATGGGCTGGAATTCCATGACTTGGCTCCGGAGTCCATCCTCCACATCTCATCATTCATTGTCGTCTGCGAAGCCTTCCTCCGCACTACCCCTCACTTCAGCTTGTGGCTCAAAACCTTCAACGTGGAGCCGAAGATGATTGAGGGGCGTCAGGCAGAGTGCGGCGGGGCGGTTATAAGCAAGAGGGCTGATGCTCCATGGCCCGAGGGCTCTTTTCAGGAGGAGCTCGGCTTGTGGCAACAAGAGTGGTTCTATATCACCACTCCCAGGGGCAGCAGGCAGAGGCCGCCGCCCGTCTTTCGCCAGGGCCCTCCACAACGGCTGACATCATGGGTCAACAAGGGTCTTGACTGGGGGACGTCCAAAGACGTACCCCTGTTGCAGGACCGGATTCGAGGCCTCCAAGAAAGGGAGATCAATCTGGTCGTAGTGGCACAGGTTATGCTGATTCGGCGCCTTCTGCCCTGCAAACGTCGCCCCCTCCGCCTGTGGGAATTTAATCAGGAGGGGCCACGAGCTCTCCAACAGTTCATGGGTTTGACACCTGTGGAGATGTACAAACTGTTCTTCAGATCGCAAGAGATGCGTCCGGACTTGACCGAGGATGCTGGCCTATGTCCGGACATATTGTCCATTTATTTATCATGGGTTTTGCCTTTTAACCAGCTATCCCTTGGACAGGAGTGGATAGCGCAAGCAAAACTGATACGGTGTCCGGCCCCTCTCCCTGAGACCACGCCCGATCCCGTGTTAATCAAAATGTTGGAGGTTGCACCTTCGGAGGAGAGCGAAGGGGGGCACAGGGAAACTACCACCTCTGCCAAGGAGGATTTCAGTAAGGGGGGAATCGAGAATCCCTCCTTCCAGGGGGAGAAGAGGACCGCTTCCGAAGA
Source organism: Triticum aestivum (assembly GCF_018294505.1). Classification (NCBI taxonomy): domain Eukaryota; kingdom Viridiplantae; phylum Streptophyta; class Magnoliopsida; order Poales; family Poaceae; genus Triticum; species Triticum aestivum. The sequence continues at coordinate 283,971,453 of NC_057801.1, read as the reverse complement.
CCCGGAGGCCAAGGCCTCAAAGCGGGGAAAGAAATCCGCACCGGAAGGTCCTGTGCAGGGGAGAGCCCCGGACGCATAGTCTCCCTAGAGGAATCAGCCCTCCAGCAAGCCGTAAGTAAAAAAGGGGGAATTTTGTAATAGGGGACACCCCTACTTTATTTTCTAAGGGTAACCGAAGTTTTCACCTTGTAGTTCGGATCTCAGCCCATCTCAGCAGAGCTCATCTTCGGGGGACCTTCGTCCGGAGATGATGGAGAGCGAAACGCCTCCATCTGCCGCCCCGTCGGGAGGGGCGGACGACCCTGAGGTGTCGTCACGGAGGGTCTCCCCGAGTCCGGCGGGGCCGGGGAGTTCGGCACTCACTGGAGTACGGCCGGTGGAGCTGCAGGATTTGCTCAAGAGGGCGTCTATCTCAGAAGATCACCGCACATTAATGAGTATGGTGATTGAAAGGATCTCATCCGCCGAGAGCGGGTTGTATGAGGCCGTCGGAAGTTTGCTGACGGGGTTTGAGGTACGCAAAAAATGACATACCTTTTGACAGTTTTGCACATGGAGTGCACCCTGTATAGATAGTAGCCCCTGAGACTTGGTATGCTGTCGAAAGCGACAACGTGCCGAGGATCATAATCTCAATTATAGGATGTCGCCTTTCCTATGAAGGTGGCGGAACGTTCGGTGGCCAGCCGGACTGATGGAGTTGCCGAGCTGAAGCGGCAACTTGACGTTGCAGATGCGGACATCGCGCTAGTCAATAAATGACTTAACGAGTCACAAGGTAGGTGGTTGCTCCCTGGTCACCTAGTAAGGGGGCTGATGCCCGTTCCTTACCATTTGTATGCTTGATGCAGATGGTGCCATTGCTATGGAAGACCTTCGAGCAGAGCTTGCTCGAGCCAAGGAGCAAGCCAGGAAAAGTGATGCGGCTGCCTCGAAGGCAGCGGAAGAGCTAAAAGCCGAAAAGGCTGCTCACTGCCGAAGCAGGGAGGAGATATGCCGGAATGGCCGTGAAATTAAAAGATGCTACCGACCGCTATGAGGTTCTTGAAAGAGAACGCCGAGCGGAGCAAGAGGACCTGAAGAAGGACGCCGCCGAAGCCAAGGATGCCCGTAGTGCGATGCGGGCTATGAAGGAGGAACTGCGTCAGGCCGGAGATATTGCGGCTGGAAAGCCCTTTCTGCTGCGTAGGAAGTTCACGGATCTGAAGTATGCTCAGTTGGGCCAATTGTGTGGTGCATAGGATCCTTATTTGGATTTGGCGGCGAGTGCGGCGGACGCGGTCGTGCACTTCCGAAGCCAGAAGGATCACGAAATGGAAGAGCTTTTCTGGTCTCAATTCCATAGTCCGGAGCGTCCACTTCCATTGACTGATCGGCTGGCTGAGTGGGCTGAGCTGAATAGATTGTCCGGACTTGCCATGACGGATGTGGTCACTCATCTGTGGCCGGAAAGGCCCAAGCCTGAGAGTTATTTTGGCTTGTTGCAGCGATTCCTTGGGGCGGTGCCGCATATCGAGGTGATGAAGCAGTCGGCATGCAAAGAAGGTGCACGGATGGCTCTCGCCCATGTTAAGACATACTGGGCGGAGATGGATGCCACCGCTGTTGCATCCCGGGGTTTGGACAAAGGCCGATTACCCGCCGAGCACTATTTTGAGGAAGTCTTGCAGGGCGCTCGTTTAATAGAGTCGCAGTGCTCGAAAGATGTGATGTTCAAATGACGTGTATGATTTGTGAGATCATGTTTATAATGCAATAGCTTTTTATACTTGTGCGTTCAAGTATTGAACTCTCTCCTGTGCGGCCGTGTATGTATAACCTGAAAGATGGCAGTCTTTGGCTTCAGCCCCCACGCACATGGTGCGGGGGTGTTTGCAAAAAGAAAAGCGCTTTTTCACACTTAATCCAACGTCTTGGTCCTTTGAAGGAGGTGATAGCGTAGCAAAATAGGAAACCGGACTATAATGCTTTATCACTTTCACTTAGCCATAGGAGCTCGAAGGTGGGGCTACTATATAGCCCCTAGAGGCACCACGCTTCTCTGAACTCGGGGCGCGTATGTGCCTGACCGAGAAGCGGTCCTTCGTCAAAGCAGAGGAATTCTAAACAATCCAGTAGTCGATCGAGTGGTTGACCAGTCTCTCGCTATATCATGACAGTCAGTTTTCGGCTTTCTCTACTGAGGTGCTCGCCCGGCCGAACCGGGGCACAATCGCAGTAGTTCTCCTGGTGTCACGTTAGCCGATGGAGCGGAACGTAAGGCAGCAAAACACAGGAGCCGGGCAAACCCAACATTTGACCAAAGACATGATTCGGAGCTGATGCATATAAGGCCTAACTCGAGATGCCGAACACTCCCTGAAGTGTTCGGTCTTTATGATACCGGGCAGAACAATGCCCTAAGCCCCTACTGTCCAGGTACGGGCGGGAACTTCTGACGCGGCCGATGCCAAAACGCCAGCCTCCTCCTCGGTTATGGTAAGAAACCGGGGGATGTGTATCAACAAGAGACAGTAAGAAAGGTTTACGCAGGGTCTTAATCTGAAAAGAATCCTTGTAACGGGTCCCTGCTGCACGTCTGCGCCTGTGTCTTCGTTGTGCTGTATCCTGGACGGGTGTAGCACGTGCTTCATCTGTAAAGGAGAAGAACTTAGTTTGGAAAAATATCGTGCAAAAGGTGTAGTTAAAATAAAGTATGATGAATTTGAGCTTTATTGGCTCTCATTGTTTATACGTGCAGCCCCTTGTAAAGGGGTATGCGGCGGTGAAGCCCCTTGTTTATTTATGCCGGACTCGCCTAACCGTGTCCAAGGTCTTAATGACCTGTTTTTAGGGCTTTGACCAGCAAGGTCGGATTAGTGTGCGGCTGTCAACGCAGTCTCACGTTTTCCGTGGTCGAGGAACACTCAGATTTACCCTTTGCTGAGATTATGCCGTATGGACCAGGCATTTTAAGCGTAAGAGACGCGTAATGCGGTATTGCGTTAAAGCGGGCGAATGCTTCGCGTCCCAGTAGTGCTTGATAGCTACTTTTGAATGGGGCGATATGGAAAATGAGCTTTTCGCGACGGAGGTTGTCGGATGAACCGAACACGACCTCTAGTAGTACAGAGCCTGTACATTTGGCGTAAAGGCCAGGCGTCACTCCTTTGAAGGAAGTGCTGCTATGGTGAACTTCGGTAGGGTCTATCCCCATTCTGCAAACGGTGTCCTGGTATAGCAGGTGCCACACTATGTTTCCGTCTTATCACATGAAGTGAGTTCACTGTTTTGACTTCTAGTGGGAAAGTCTTCTGTTTTCCGGTGTGCTGTTTGTGGGGTTCGTCGTCTTCACTTGGTGTGTCGGACCCCTTGCGTTCGGCGTTAAGTCGGCCGGACTGCTTGAAGACCCAACAATCTCTGTGGGTATGGTTTGCAGGCTTCCCGGGGGTACTATGTATTTGACATATCCTATCCAAAATTTTGTTTAGGTTGGATAGCTCGTCATTGTTGTCCTTGAGGGGCAGTGTTTTATTATTCAGCCGAGAGCTTTTGAATCCGGCTTTGACCGTCGTGCTATTTGGGCCATTTTCCTTATTCCGGCGCTAATCTTTTCTGCGTCGTGATTTCCCATTTCCATCCCTGACTTCGGATGTACTCGGTTCGCTGGTGCTGCATCTAGCCAGCCAGCTGTCTTCCCCCGCGCAAAACCGGGTCATGAGGCTTGTTAGTGCGGCCATTGTTCTTTGTTTTTCCTGGCCGAGGTGTCTGGCGAGCCATTCGTCTCGGACGTTGTGCTTAAAGGCTGCTAAGGCTTCGGCGTCCGGACAGTCAACTATTTGGTTCTTTTTGGTGAGGAACCTATTCCAGAATTTTCGTGCTGACTCTCCGGGCTGTTGAGTTATGTGATTTAAATCGTCTGCATCCGGAGGGCGGACATAAGTCCCCTGAAAATTTGCTCGAAACGCATCCTCGAGCTCTTCCCAAATTCCAATGGTATTTTCTGGGAGGCTTTTGAGCCAATGCCGAGCTGGCCCTTTGAGCTTGAGGGGTAGGTACTTTATGGCATGGAGATCGTCTCCTCTGGCCATATGTATGTTTAGGATATAATCCTCAATCCAGACTCCAGGGTCTGTTGTTCCGTCATATGCCTCTATGTTGACGGGTTTGAATCCCGCTGGAAATTCATGGTCCAGTACCTCATCGGTGAAACATAGTGGGTGTGCGGCGCCCCTGTATTTAGGTGTGCCGTTGTCTTCAAACACTCGGTGGGTTGTATTGCTCCCTGGAGTCTTCTTTTTTGGCCCATAGATGGACCTGACTGGGCCATCTTTTTTGCGAGGATCTTTATGTGGATCGTATGCGACTGTGGGGGCTCTACGGCCTCCTCGTCAAATTCGGGCAACAACTTGCGCTTCGAGTAGCTCTTCGCCTGTTGACTATTGCCGTATTTATCTACGGTATTGAGTACTTTGCTCCATCTCATTCTGACTGCGTCCTCCGCTGTTTTTGAGCTTCCGCTTTTGCTTCTTCAAACTTCTTGCAGTGGCGACGAGCCTTTTATGAAGGTTCTTATGCTCCGGTAGTTTGTCGGGCGTGAGATCGCATTTTTCGCTGGGGATGGGTTGCTTGTCCAATCCATCCTGTTCAGATGGTTGCTTGGTGGCATGTTCATCGTCCACTGCTTCACCCTGCTCTAAGGCTGGGTCAGTATGGGTGCCGTTGTTATCGAGGCGGGACTTCGGGCGGCGCTTGCGTCGCCGTTTTGGTTGTTTGTTGGGGGAGTTGTCCTTCGCCACGTCCCGTTGTTCCTCGTCATCGCTTCCTTTTGGTGTATCCACCATGTATATGTCATATGATGAGGTGGCTTTCCAGTGCTCAGTAGGCGCTGGTTCTTGGTCGTCTCCGGCATCGTCGTCCATACCGTCGATGTCTTCGGAGTCGAAGTCTAGCATGTCGGTTAGATCATCGACAGTGGCTACCAAGTCAGTGGTGGGTGGGCTTTGAATTTCTTCGTCGTCCGTATCCCAACCATCCTGACTGTAGTCCGGCCAGGGCTCTCCTGATAACGAGAGATACTTTAGCGAACTCAAGATGTCGCCGAAAGGTGAGTGTTGAAAGATGTCCGCAGCGGTGAACTCCATGATTGGTGCCCAATCGGATTCGATTGGAGGGGGCGCGGGAGGTTCGGAGTCCGGCGAGGAGTCCGACACCTCGGAGTCACGAGCTTCATGAGGGACTAGGTCAGTGTTCGGCTCTATGGACGTAGAGGTTGCAGCCCCTGAGGCGGTGTCTAGCCACCTGTCCTCGATCTGCGCAGCCGGCTCCGAATTGAAGATCGGAGCGGACTCGTGTGCAGCCTCCAGGGTACTATCCGACTGCAGAGCTAAATAATGCCCGTCGTGACAGTGCGGCGCGCTCGACTGTGGCTCGAATCCATCGAAGATCAGGTCCCCGCGGATGTCAGCCGTGAAGTTCAAACTTCCGAATCTGACCTGGCGGCCAGGGGCGTAGCTTTCGATCTGCTCCAGATGGCCAAGCGAATTGGCCCGCAGTGCAAAGCCGCCGAATACGAAGATCTGTCCGGGGAGGAAGGTCTCACCCTGAACTGCGTCGTTGTTGATGATCAAAGAAGCCATCGAGCCTATCGGTGACGACACAAAGGAACTCTCAATGAAAGCACCAATTTCGGTGTCAAAACCGGTGGATCTTGGGTAGGGTGTCCCGAACTGTGCGTCTAGGCGGATGGTAACAGGAGACAAGGGACACGATGTTTTACCCAGGTTCGGGCCCTCTTGATGGAGGTAAAACCCTACGTCCTGCTTGATTGATATTGATGATGTGGGTATTACAAGAGTAGATCTACCACGAGATCAAGGATGCTAAACCCTACAAGCTAGCCTATGGTATGATTGTTGTTCGTCCTACGGACTAAAGCCATCCGGTTTATATAGACACCAGAGAGGGCTAGGGTTACACAGAGTCGGTTACAATGGTAGGAGATCTAATATCCGTATCGCCAAGCTTGCCTTCCACGCCAAGGAAAGTCCCATCCGGACACGGGACGAAGTCTTCAATCTTGTATCTTCATAGTCTTGGAGTCCGGCCGATGATGATAGTTCGGCTATCCGGACACCCCCTAGTCCAGGACTACCTCACTTTCTCCTTTTTTGTCTTCTCCACACAATCCCCATCATCATATTCTATTCCACCCATAGTGCTATATCCATGGCTCACGCTCATGTATTGCGTGAAGGTTGAAAAAGTTTGAGATTATTTAAAGTATGAAACAATTGCTTGGCTTGTCATCGGGGGTATAGAAGTTGGGAACATCTTTGTGTGACGAAAATGAAGCATAGCCTAACTATATGATTTTGTAGGGATGAACTTTCTTCTGCCATGTTATTTTGAGAAGACATGATTGCTTTGATTAGTATGCTTGGTGTCGGGGAAACTGATCCACGAACACCTATGGGACCGGCGGACCGAGCCCCTTTCGGTTCGGCGGGGGGTGGAGATCGCACGAAGAGCGGATCGAGGCGAAGCACACGAGCAGTTTACCCAGCTTCAGAGCTCTCCGGAGAGATAACACTCCTACTGTTGCATGTCTGAGTGTATTGAGTTCTTGCTTGGGAGCGCTGAGTGCTACAGTACACACTAGCTGCTAACGAGACCGAGCGTGAGTGTTTTTATGCCTTCGAACCCCTCCCTACGTTGCGCATGGGCCTCCTTTTATATGCTAAAGGGGTCTCCGACAGGTGGCAACGTAGACAAGGGTAAAATGGAAAAGGAATTGCGGTTGGTACAACTACCTGTACAGTGTATCATACCTAACCCTGACGGCAGGGGACAAAGGCATTAAATGCCCGTCTACGTCGCCCAAATAGTGCAAAAAGGGACCGTCAGGGACGCCACCGCTTGCCATGATGGCAATCTTGTCAGCGTCGCTTGCCACCGCGCACCGCTGGCTGCACAGCCTCTTGCCACGCACGCCTGGAAAGGTCCCAGGGCGACACGTTGGTGGATGTGCTGGAGCACGGGTACAGAGTGGTAGTTTGCCGCGGCAAGCGCCTTGCCGCGGTTGTTGTCTTGTCGCGTCCGGAAGCTTGTTGCTCACCGGGCCTCGCCGGGACGCGTGGCGCGTCGCGGCAAGTTCCTTGAGATGCCTTGGTTGTCCTTCCCGGCAAGCTCCTCTTGCCGGGGCCTTGTCTCCTTGGCTTGAATACTTTGTTCTTGAATGGCTCCAAAGGAACCACGGAGGACCTTGGCGGTCACCCGGCAAGCCTTGCCGCGAGGTGCTGCAACTGCCCGTGCACAAGTTCGGGATACTAGGGTACCCCTACTCTAGTACACCGACAGGAGCCCCCGGGCCTGGGCCACACACGGTGTCGAGCGCTGTTGGGCCAGGCCCAAAACAGGGCACGGGCACGCGCGGCCTGGGTTACGCCGTATCTCACTCTGTATCCACCGCGCCCTCCTCGAACGGCACGCGTCGAATGCGGCGTCGTGGGAGAGATCATGGGTGGTTTCTTTATTCGGAAAGACGGAACGTCTGCCCCCTCCCTCTTTATAAGCAGGGGAAACAGGGGCAGTTCGCCCATCTCGCCGGTTGCTATTCCAATCTCAAAAACCTCCGCCGCTCCCCCCTTCTTCCCAAAGCTGAAAGAGAGCAGCGCTCCGCCCCCCATCGCCACCGGCACCACCAACGCCGTCGATCTCTCTCACCACCTCCTCCATGGCTCCGAAAGCCGGGAAGGTTGTGAAGTCGGCCGAGGCGCAGCGGCTCGCGGCGCTGCGAAAGGAGCGGGCAACCTTCCCCCCTCAGCTCGCCGCGAAGGAGCTGAGGGAGTATTACTACCTCTTCTGGTCGACGGAGACGCGAGCGCATCCGCGCACGAAGGTACTCTCAGCTGCCGCTTCGGAACTGGCTCCGAATGGATATCCCTTCTTCGCGTTGTTCTTCTACTGCGGGCTCTGCCCGCCTTTCTCTGAGTTTTTCTGTGACATTATGAACACCTACGGGTTCCGCCTCCTTGACTTCACCCCCAACGCCGTTCTGACCATGGCAGTTTTCGCACATCTCTGCGAAAACTTTGTCGGAGTCTATCCAAATGTAGCTCTTTTTCGCCACTTCTTTATGCCCCGAGTTGAGAGAGGGGAGCCTTTATCCGGCGGAATCGCCTGGATCTCGAGAAGCTGGCAAGAAGGAAGCTTATCTGGAGGGAGAGCTCCGCAGCAAGTGGGATGAATGGAGAGCAGACTGGTGCTGGATTGTCGAGGAGAACCCGCAGCCATTTACCGCCCAGCGCCAAGCCCCAGTAGCGCGCGGCAACGATTGGAGCAACGTGGCCCCGGAAGACGATAGGCTGAAGATTGCCGTCACCCGGATCCTACGCCTCAGGCTTGCCGGGCTCACCGTAGGCGCCGTTGGCGCAGATTTTCTTCGCCGCCGCATCGCCCCCCTGCAGGAGAGGAGGAGACCCGCCTGGGAGTTCCAGAATGCGGCGGATATCATGAGGCTGCGCCCGGGCCTCAACTTCAACTTCACTGTCCTGGAACTGGACGCGATGCTCCTGGAACTGTTCAAGCACGATCCTCAACATCCCGAAGTGTTCAGGTTGCCGAGGGGTGTCGTTCCGCTGTGCAACAACTCCTCGCTCGACCGCATCCGTGCAATGATGCCGCTGTGCGATTCGCATGGAATTGTCCCAACTTGGCAAGAGCCTGCAGACGACGTCGTGCAGGAGTTCTTTGACGGCTTGGTAGAAGTGCCGGTCCGCTCCGATGAACAGAAGAGCCTTACTCGCGACACCACCGATGCGGAGATGCAGCGCATCGCCACTAGGCTGGAAGAGGCGGCGGCAGCCGCTGCCGCGGGCGAGTTTGGATTCACCGTGGAGGAGGCAGAGGCAGCAGAGGCGGCAAGCCTTGCCGAGCGAGAGGAGCTTGCCGGCGAGGGAGAGCTTGTCGGGCCTGAAGCTGAGTCGAGCGAGCCCGCCGAGGGCGCGAGCGACTCGTTGAAGATCGACTCCTCCTCTTTCTCACCTTCAGACAGCTCGCCGCAAGCGGAGCCCCCAGCTCCACCAAGAAGGCGTCTCCGCAAGGCCGGGGACGTAGCGGGGCGGCAGACGGGTCAACAGCCGCCGCGCCGCGCGACGCGCTCCACCGTGGCAAGCACTGTTGCCGCGGGAGCACCTCACGCCGCTGCGGCAACTGGAGCGGGGCCCTCCCGGACCACCGCTTCTGCTCCCGCCAAGCGGCTAAGGGAACCTACTCCTCCGCCTTGTCGCGCCGAAGGTGGGCCGGACTTCGACCTCTCCGCGCTCAGCTCCGACGAGGAAGAGGAAGAGTAAGATTCTTTGCTGTACTTGTAGTTCTTCAATTCTTGCTGTTTTGTCTTGTATCTGATTTGCTTTACTCCGAACCCATTCCTTTTCAGGACTCTGGCCCAGAGAGCGGCGAAGAGAGCCAAGGTCCCGGTGATTGTCATCGAGGACGAACCCACCGCGACAGCAGGGGGTGTGTCCGAGACCACCTTGCCGGACCCGGCAACTATTCCCCAAAGCAGCCCCCAGCGCAGCCCCCAGCGTAAGTATATGGTTTACTTCCTGCTGTTAGGCGCGCATGGGTGCTCTTTCTTTGCTGACATCTGACTATTGGTTTGCATAGGAGCAGAGCAGTCTCACCAGGAGTGCCCGGAAGCCGCTCCCGACATGCCATCTGCTTCGACTACACCGCCAAGGGAGGATTCCCCGGCAAGGGAGAATTTTCCGGTAAGGGAGAAGTCTCCGGCAAGGGACAGTTCTCCGGCAAGGGACAACACCAGCGACCCCCCGGTGGCGGAGACCACGACTGTAGATCCTAGTACAGGTAATCCTCTTGCTTGAAAACTTCCCTTGGGTTCTTCTTCTTCTGATTTTCTTTTTGAATATTTGCTTGACTTTTCTTCCTTTTCCGGTCGTCAGGTCCATCTGCCACGGAGCCGATGGAAACCGAGGTCGCCGGCGAGGAGAACGCGCGCGGCAATACCGACGACGCCGCTGTCACCGAAGAAGAAGCCGGCGCTGATGATCCCGCCGGCGGAGAGGCCGCCAAAGCTGCCGCCGCAGAAGCTGGCGAGGGGTCCGGCGATCGCACTGACGGCCCCGAGGCCGCAGGAGCGTCAGGCGCTACGCCGACCGCCGATCCCTCCGCCGCTGCTGCAGCGTCAGGCTCCGAAGAGCCCCAGCCCGGCGCCTATTTGAAGGCCGGCGATGGCGTCTTCATCAAGCTCCCCTGGGCGTCGAGCTCCAGGGCGCCGATCGAAGGAGAAATCTTTGATGAAGAGTTGCTCGCCTCCGCTGGGCTGACGCTGGTCGACGCGCCGAGCAGCAGCAGCGGCGAGCCTGAGGAGGAGCAGCTGCTGCGGAAGCTGTTGTCGCTCTACCGCGCCCGACAGGCCAAGCTGGTATCCCGAGAAGCGCTTGTCGCGAAGGCGGGAGTGGACATCGAGAAGCGCGCGGAGGAGCTCCGGGGCCTCAACCAGGAAGCTCTCCGGTCCCTGGCAGAGGAGCGGGAGCAACTCGCCGAGGAGCGGAAAGCCTTCCTCCTCGAGAAGGCTGAAGTTGAAGAGCAACAGCGGCTTGCTGCCGAGAAGCTGTCTGCGCAGGAAGGCGAGTTGGCGCAGCGGAAGGTTAACCTTGACAGCCACGAGGAGGAGCTTGCCGCGCGCGAGCAAACATTCGGCGGGGCTCTCAAGGAAGCAGAGGATGCTGCCGCAGCTGCCGAGGCCGCCAAGAAGGAGCTGGAGACGAAGGTGGCGCAGCTGGAGGCCGATCTCAAGGTGAGCGGCGAGGAGCTTGCTGCGCTCAAGCGTGAGCGCGAGAAGGACGCCTACACCCATGGCGAGCTGCAGGGTCGTCTCGCCGAGAGGAGCAAGGAGCTTAGCGCCGCCAAGGACTCCAACGCAGATCTTGAGTTGAAGCTGACTACTTTGACCAAGACGCTGGACGGCGCCAGGGAGCAGGAGGTGGCCTTGAAGGAGAAGATCAAGGCCGACGAGGCGCTGCTGGCGAGTGCTGCTGCCGCCCAGAACACTTTTAGGGAGAATGTGGAGCACTGGACCGAGGGTCTCGTGGATGTTGCCGCAGCCATCGACAGGGAGCTGGCGCAGCTGGGGATGGAGGATCTCGGGTATTCCTCCGATGAGCACCTCCAACCCAGCGCCAAGCTCAGCTTGTTCTTCAAAGGCGTGGCGACGGCCCTCCAGCGACTCCGGGAGAAGATCCCAAAGCAGCTGGCCGACGAGTCGCGCAAGATCTGCGCGGGAGCTCTTCAAAAGGTGCTGGTGAAGGTGGCCTTCCGCAACCCAGGCCTCAACCTCACCAACGTCCTCAGGACCTTGCCGCCGGATGCTGATCTGGAAGCGCTCAAGACCCTTGTCGCACCCATTGTGGACAAGGTGAGCGGGATCAAGAGGGTTGAGGGCGATCGCGTAGATTAGGCCGCCCGTTTTCTCTTTTTCTTGTCGCTGCTGGTCATGTTATGAGAACAATCTGTTAGAGCTGCGACAAGCTATCTTGTAATATGACTCTATTTTGGGTAGCGATTGCTATGTTATTTCCTTTACTTGATTCCTTCCTTTGTATGTTTTTGCCCTACGCTTTTAGGGAACTTGTCGGCGCAGGCACCTTAGCCGCGAGCGCTGAGTGCGGGACGTCAGCAGCCTGCTGGCGGTGCCGCTACCGACAAGAAACCTTGTCGCAACTAGTCGCAGCTCACTTAAGTTGTTGAGCGGACTCGAAACAAAGTAAGGGCGCAACTAGCTACGAGTTGGTTCCTCCGCGCACAGGTTTTCCATACAAAGCACGGTCGTTCGAGGAAGATAACTTAAAAATTTTAAAACTGATTGCTCAAACTTTAGCAACTTAGCTTTTCTGTCGTTTGCTTCCCGGTAAGGCGAAACTTCCTCGAACGACGCTTGGTCCACACCATTATCTTCTCCTTTCCCCCCGGCAAACTTGTGGGCGAGGGAACCTTCCTTTCTTTGAGAAAGAGAAAGAAGAGAAAATAAAGATATGGAGCCTTACGGCTCGTTATTGCTTACCGGGGGTAGGCGCTGCACAAAGTGTCAGATAACGCATGCAAAAAAAGTAGAAAGCATGAAATTGACAAGATGTGCGGAGCACATGAGCTTTACTTATGCACGGGGTCTGCGCCCGGCTTCGTACAAAGGATTACATGCAACATCGGCAAGACTTGTACAAAAGGTGGTTGCCGGAACAGGTTCCGGCAACCGCGCCCTACGGGTAAAACTTACGAAGATGCTCAATGTTCCAGGAGTTGCTCACCGGAATGCCATCTTCGGTCTCAAGGCGGACAGCGCCAGGCCTAGTGACTCGTTTCACCCGGTAAGGGCCTTCCCACTTCGGCGTCAACTTGTTGGAATTCTTGGCGGACTGAACGCGCCGAAGAACAAGGTCGCCTTCCTCGAGACTTCTGGCATTAACTTTGCGGCTATGGTAGCGGCGCAAAGCTTGCTGGTATCGAGCAGCTCGTACAGCGGCCTGAAGACGGTCCTCCTCAAGGAGCAGCGCGTCATCTTGTCGCAACTGCTCTTGCTCAAGCTCATCATAAGCGAGCACTCGAGGTGACCCGTATACGAGTTCCGTGGGGAGAACTGCCTCTGCTCCATAGACTAGAGCGAAAGGTGTCTGGCCAGTGGCTCGATTTGGCGTCGTCCTGATCGACCAAAGAACCACCGGCAGCTCCTCAATCCAGTTCTTTCCGCACTTGCGCAGCCTGTCGAAAGTCCTGGTCTTGAGCCCGCGCAGCACTTCAGCATTCGCCCTCTCCGCTTGACCGTTACTTCTCGGATGAGCAACAGAAGCGAAGCAGACCTTGGCGCCAAGATCTTGGACGTACTGCATGAAGGTGCGGCTCGTGAATTGCGTGCCGTTGTCGGTGATGATCCTGTTAGGGATCCCGAAGCGGCAAACAATCGACCTGAAGAACTTGACTGCTGACTGTGCTGTCACCTTCCTCACTGCTTCCACTTCTGGCCACTTTGTGAACTTGTTGATTGCAACGTACAAGTACTCAAAGCCCCTGATAGCTCGGGGAAAGGGGCCGAGGATGTCGAGCGCCCAGACCGAAAATGGCCAGGATAAAGGGATCGTCTTGAGAGCTTGAGCTGGCTGGTGTATCTGCTTGGAATGGAACTGGCACGCTTCACACTTGGTTACTTGTGCAATTGCATCCTGGAGGGCTGTCGGCCAAAAGAAACGTTGCCGGAACGCTTTGCCGGCAAGTGCTCTTGCGCCAATGTGGTGACCACATATGCCTCCATGTATCTCTGCCAACAGGTTTTGTCCGTCTTCCCGGTGAATACACTTCAATTTCACACCGTTGAGTCTTCTTCTGTACTGTGTTTTGTCGACAAACTGGTACATACTTGACTGCCGGGCTACTCTTTCCGCTTCTTCTTGCTCTTCGGGAAGTTCTCCTGTCTGAGGGAAACGGACAATCTGCTATGCCCATGCTGGAGCTTGCGGCTCGACAACAAGGACTAAAGGCACATCTGCTGTTGTGGGAACATCCGCTTCTATGGCGAGAACCTGCGGCTCATCCGGAGCTTGACGTTCCCCGGCAAGCTTGGCGAAGCAAAACTTGTCGGGAGCGTCTGCTTCAATGGAACAAACCCTAGGGCTTGCCGGAGCAAAACTTGTCGGGAGCGTCTGCTTCAACGGAACAAACCCTAGGGCTTCCCGGAGCAGACTGGTCCTCAGCACCCTTGGTGTTGATCTTGAAGACCTTCTTGGCGGTGGCTTTGGGGAGCTCTGCCGGAAAATAGTCACCAGAAATCAACGACCTCTTCTTGCTCTGTCCAGTTGATGGTGTTACAGACGGTTGAGTCAGTTTGAGCACAAAGATCCCTGGTTCCACAGGTAACTTAAGTGCGGCGCACTTCGACAGGCCATCGGCAATGTCGTTCTGAGCTCTTGGAACATGTTCCGTCTGTAGGCCGTCAAAGTGCTCTTCTAGCTTTAGCACTTCATCAACGTAAGCTTCCATCAACGGACTCTGATAATTCTTGTTCACTTGGTGGACGACAAACTGTGAGTCACCCCTGACAATGAGCTTCTTGATCCCAAGGTCTGTTGCGATCCTGAGACCGGCAAGCAAACCTTCATACTCTGCGGTATTGTTCGTTGCTTGCTCCTTGGTAAAGTGCATCTGGACTACGTACTTGAGGTGCTCTCCGGTGGGTGCAACAAGTAGCACGCCCGCACCGGCGCCTTGAAGCGAGAAGGCACCATCAAAGTACATCAGCCACTCTTTGCTTGCTTCCTTGATGGGGATGCTCGTTTCTGGAATTTCTTCATCTTGTGTTGGCGTCCATTCTGCTATGAACTCCGCCAATGCTCTGCTTTGGATAGTTGAAGTGCTCTCAAACTTGAGGCCAAAGCTTGACAGTTCCAGTGCCCACTCGACAATCCTGCCTGTTGCTTCTGGATTTTGCAGTATCCTCTTCAGCGGAAAACGAGTGACGACTGTGATCTCATGTGCTTGGAAGTAATGGCGCAGCTTTCTCGAGGCCATGAGAAGGCCGAAAAGCAATTTCTGCACACCAGAGTACCTTGACCTAGCCCCCTGCAGAAGGGAACTGACAAAGTAAACTGGGCGCTGCACCATTCTTTTCTGCATCTTCTCACGCGCCTGCGCAGATCCATCTTTGTCGGGACCAGAGCTTGCCGGTGAAGTCCCCTGCTTGTCGCTGGATGCATCTGCCGTGGTTGCTGGCTCATCATCCGCCTCCCTCTCCGCTACTAACGCAGCACTAACCACTTGATTGGTTGCCGCTATATATAGCAGCAACTTCTCTTGTGGCTTAGGTGCGACAAGTGTTGGAGTGGAGGACAGGTATCTCTTTAAGTCCTGCAGTGCAGCCTCCGCTTCCGGAGTCCATTTCATTGGACCTGCCTTTTTCAATATTTTGAAAAATGGCAGGGCGCGCTCAGCAGACCTAGAGATAAACCTGCTGAGAGCAGCTACGCAACCGGCAAGTCTTCGTACATCCTTGACGCGCTTTGGTGCTTCAATCTGCTCAATGGCCTTGATCTTGTCGGGATTGGCTTCAATTCCCCGCTGAGACACGAAGAACCCGAGAAGCTTGCCGGAGGGGACTCCAAACACACACTTCTCGGGGTTAAGCTTGAGGTTGATCTTGCGCAGATTTGCAAAGGTTTCGTCTAAATCTTGAATCAGAGTCGCCTTGTCCTTGCTCTTGACCACTATGTCATCCATGTAGGCTTCCACATTTCTGTGTATTTGCGGCTCAAAAGCGTCATGGACTACCCTTGCAAATGTTGAACCAGCATTCTTTAAACCGAAAGGCATCCGTACGAAACAGTATGTGCCACATGGGGTGATGAATGCGGTCTTCTCCTCATCCTCTTCTGCCATGAAGATCTGATGGTATCCTGAGTATGCATCAAGAAATGAAAGCAAGTCACATCCGGCCGTGGAGTCAACAATCTGGTCGATGCGCGGCAAGGGAAATGGGTCTTTGGGACAAGCTTTATTGACATCGGTAAAGTCGATACAAAGCCTCCATTTCCCGTTTGCCTTGCGCACGACTACAGGGTTGGCCAACCACGTAGGATGGAGCACTCCTCTGACAAGGCCTGCTGCTTCCAATTTCTTGATTTCTTCTGCGATGAATTCTTGGCGCTCCACTGCCTGCTTCCTGACTTTCTGCTTGACGGGCCGCGCATGAGGACAGACGGCAAGATGGTGCTCGATTACTTTCCTGGGAACACCGGGGATGTCAGACGGTTGCCACGCAAATACGTCGACGTTCGCCCGCAGGAAAGCAACGAGCGCGCTTTCCTATTTAGGGTCGAGAGTGGCACTGATGGTAAAGGTACCACCAGTGCCATCCTCCTTGGCGGACACCTTCTTGGTCTCTGGTGGAGCTGCCATTGTCTTCTTACACTTGCCGGTGGAGCTCGATGGTGCGTCCTCGACGGTAGCGCAGCACTCCGAAGAGGTGCGCTTGCCGGAGTGGGCATCAGAACTCTTGCCGGACTTGGTCTTCTTCTTCGCCCCGGGAGCTTCAATGGCAAGTGACTTGCGATCTGTTGCGGCTGCTGCTTCCCGGTAGATCTTGTCGGCGCAGATAAGAGCATCCTTCTTGTCGCCAGGGACAGAGATGACACTTATCGGGCCTGGCATCTTCAGCATGTTGTATGCATAGTGAGAGGCTGCCATGAATTTGGCGAGTGCTGGACGGCCGAGTATCCCATTGTAAGGCAATGGAAAGTCAGCAACGTCAAAAGTGACCCTCTCAGTCCTGAAGTTCAACTCGCTGCCAAATGTCACCGGCAACGTGATCTTTCCCTTCGGCTTGCTCCTTCCCGGATTGATTCCTTGGAATGTGCCGGTCTCTTCGAGCTCGCCATCAGGGATCTGGAGTTTCTGGAGTACCGCGGAGGAGATCAGGTTCAAGCCGGCCCCGCCGTCAACTAGCATCTTAGTGACCTTGAGGTTGCGGATAGTTGGTGAAACCAACATCGGCAAGCACCCGACCGCAGTTATGCGATCAGGGTGGTCCTCAATATCAAAGATGATAGGCGTGCTGGACCATTTCAGAGGCTTGCGTGACTCGACGGGTGGTTCTGCCGCATTGACTTCCCGCACCCACTGCTTGAGCTGGCGGTGTGAAGTATGCAGAGAAGCACCACCGTCAACGCACAGGACCTCTGTGGCTTTCTGGAACTCCTGCTCATCGGTCTCGTCATCATCCATATCTTCATCGTCGTCGTCATCTTCATCCTTGTCGCGGCCGCGGGGAGGTCTGTCTCCTTGCCGCTGCTTGGCCTTGCCGCGGCGTCCTCCTCGGCCGGGGCGTTTCTTGCCGGTTCCTCCAGCACCTTCCTGGGCCTTCTCCTTGTCGCGTCGCTCGTATTCAGCCTTTTGCTGCTCGACAAGCTGCTCGACCTTCTTGCAGCTCTGGAGGTCATGGCCCTTGGTGCGGTGGATCTTGCAGTACTGCTTGTTGGTGCCATCCTGCTTGTCGGCGACCTCCACAGCCTGGTAGTTGGTGCCTGCGGCAATCTCCTCACTGGAGCTACCAGCTTTGGCTTTCTTGGCGCCACCTCCATCGTCGGACTGCTCAACGACTAGTACATCTTTGCCTTTCTTCTTCCTGTTGTTCCGCTGCCGGTTTTTCTTTGCCGGGGCAGCCTCCTCACTATCAGATCCTCCTGCTTTGTATTCTCTCCGGGGAGTTTCCTCCCTTCCTCAGCACGTGCACACTTGTCGGCCAGGGCATATAGCTCACTGACGTTTTTGATCTTGTACATCGCCATCTCCTCCCGCATCCTGCGGTTTCGCACGTTCTGATGGAACACGCTGATTATCGCGGCAGGGTGGACATCTGGGATGTTGTGCTGTACGCGGCTGAATCTCTGAATGTA
Organism: Triticum aestivum; assembly: GCF_018294505.1. Taxonomy (NCBI): domain Eukaryota; kingdom Viridiplantae; phylum Streptophyta; class Magnoliopsida; order Poales; family Poaceae; genus Triticum; species Triticum aestivum. The sequence goes on along the minus strand of NC_057801.1, from coordinate 283,954,015 downwards.
CTTGCGCATGGGCTCTCCTTCCTTCTGGGCGAGTAGATGAAGGTCGCTCTCTTGGCCATGAGGCTTGTGGCCGCCTGTAAAGGCGCCGACAAACTGATGGCATAGGTCTGCCCAGGAGGATATGGAGTTGTCCGGCAAGTGCATGAGCCAGGATCTGACATTGGGCTTGAGTACCAGCGGGAAGTAGTTGGCCAGGATCTTGTCGTCCCGCCCCCCGGCAGCTTGCACCGCGATGGTGTAGATGCTGAGGAACTCCGATGGATGCGACTTGCCGTCGTACTTCTCTGGTACGTCTAGCTTGAAATTCTTCGTGCTGGGCCACTGGACTTGCCGCAGCTCACGAGTGAACGCAGGGCAACCTACCGCATACGGCAAGTCACCTGGTTCCCCTGGTGCATGCATGTCGACAGAGGGCCCAACGCGCTGGTCCGATTGACGCCGCGCTTTTCTTCGGCGCTCGATGCGAGTTCGAGCATCTTCTTGCTGTCGTTCGTGAAGAACTTGGCGCTGATCGCGACGAGCTCGTGGATCTGATGATGCGGTGGAGTCGCTGTCGAGGTGGATCCGGCGAGTCGGCGATCTTGGCCTTCGGGGTGGAGAGTGCATGGTGGTTGCACCCCCACCGGTTTCATCGCCATCGGCTCGTGCCTGGTAGTCCTGCCGCGGCAGCGATGTACTCGGCTGCCGCGGAGTGTCGCCGTTGGCGAAGCCGATGAGACTCTGAATGGTGGCCCTCCATTCATCGAGCTTGTCTGCCGTTGGAGGGTAATCCAGGATCAGTTGAGCTCGCGCCAAAGCTTCTGCTGGAGTGGTGGGCGGCAGTGGCAAACGACGCGAGGAGTGGGATATGCTCGGACTTCTAACTATGTTAGTAGGAGCAGTATCTCGTCCAGGCGACCGTATCTCGCTCGTGCCAGCATGTTGGCGTGCATGCTGGTCTTGAGCACCCCGAGATCCACCAGCTCGATCTTGGTCCAACAAACGTATGGCACTGCGAATACCATGACGCTGTCGGTCCTGTGCCTCCTGAGATGGGCGCGGTGCATGTACGAACACCGAGTTCTGTGCAGCCTTGTCCTTGGACCTGGCAGCACCGTGGGCTCCCTCGTCGATGCCCGTTCTTCCGCCGGCGTCTACCCCACCACCCGTTTGCTCCGGTGGTGGTGGGGTCAACGTGGACGGAACAGCTGCCGCCGAAGCCTTCTTCTTCGGTGGCATGTCGATGAAGAAGATGAAGATCTAGCTCGTGTGAACGTCGGATCAGGTTCACACAACCTCGACGCCCCCTACCTGGCGCGCCAAAGATGTCGGGGAAACTGATCCACGAACACCTATGGGACCGGCGGACCGAGCCCCTTTCGGTTTGGCGGGGGGCGGAGATCGCACGAAGAGCGGATCGAGGCGAAGCACACGAGCAGTTTACCCAGCTTCGGAGCTCTCCGGAGAGATAACACTCCTACTGCTGCATGTCTGAGTGTATTGAGTTCTTGCTTGGGAGCGCTGAGTGCTACAGTACACACTAGCTGCTAACGAGACCGAGCATGAGTGTTTTTCTGCCTTCGAACCCCTCCCTACGTTGCGCATGGGCCTCCTTTTATATGCTAAAGGGGTCTCCGACAGGTCGCAATGTAGACAAGGGTAAAAATGGAAAAGGAATTGCGGTTGGTACAACTACCTGTACAGTGTATCATACCTAACCCTGACGGCAGGGGACAAAGGCATTAAATGCCCGTCTACATCGCCCAAATAGTGCAAAAAGGGACCGTCAGGGACGCCACCGCTTGCCACGGTGGCAATCTTGTTAGCGTCGCTTGCCACCGCGCACCGCTGGCTGCACAGCCTCTTGCCACGCGCGCCTGGAAAGGTCCCAGGGCGACATGTTGGTGGATGTGCTGGAGCGCGGGTACAGAGTGGTAGTTTGCCGCGGCAAGCGCCTTGCCGCGGTCGTTGTCTTGTCGCGTCCGGAAGCTTGTCGCTCACCGGGCCTCGCCGGGACGCGTGGCGCGTCGCGGCAAGTTCCTTGAGATGCCTTGGTTGGCCTTCCTGGCAAGCTCCTCTAGCCGGGGCCTTGTCTCCTTGGCTTGAATACTTTGTTCTTGAATGGCTCCAAAGGAACCACGGAGGACCTTGGCGGTCACCCGGCAAGCCTTGCCGCGGGGTGCTGCAACTGCCCGTGCACAAGTTCGGGATACTAGGGTACCCCTACTCTAGTACACCGACACTTGGAGTATTATTATTTTTGTGTCAATATGAACTTTTGTCTTGAATCTTTCGGATCTGAATATTCATATCACAGTTAAGAAGATTTACATTGAAATTATGCCAAAGTATCACTCCGCATCAACAATTCTTTTTTATCATTTACCTACTCGAGGACGAGCAGGAATTAAGCTTGGGGATGCCTGATACGTCTCCGACGTATCTATAATTTTTGATTGCTCCATGCTACTTTATCTACTGTTTTGGACTATATTGGGCTTTATTTTCCACTTTTATATTATTTTTGGGACTAACCTATTAACCGGATGCCCAACCCAGAATTGTTGTTTTTTTGCCTATTTCAGTGTTTCGAAGAAACAAAATATGAAACGGAGTCCAAACGGAATGAAACCTTCGGGAACGTGATTTTCTCATCGAACGTGATCCAGGAGACTTGGACCCTACTCCAAGAAGTGCCAGAGGCGGTCACGAGGGTGGAGGGCGCCCCCCCTGGGCGCGCCCCCCTACCTCGTGGGCCCCCTGTTGCTCCACTGACGTACTCCTTCCTCCTATATATACCTACGTACCCCCAAACGATCAGAATAGGAGCCAAAAACCTAATTCCACCGCCGCAACCTTCTGTATCCACGAGATCCCATCTTGGGGCCTGTTCGGGAGCTCCGCCGGAGGGGGCATCCACCATGGAGGGCTTCTACATCAACACCATAGCCCCTCCGATGAAGTGTGAGTAGTTTACTTCAGTCTTTCGGGTCCATAGCTA